>NC_069499.1:1060221710-1060521710 GCF_027579735.1 Bombina bombina
CTATCCATCAGGGATGAAACTCACTATAGTTCAGTCTCTTCAATTTGCTTTCAAATTGTTATTCTGTTGTAAAAAAGAAATACAAGGTTTTGGTAGAGCTTTTTTTTTCCAGTATGATTTTAATACCGGCAAAGGGTTAAACACCCAGACTCAATGCATTGTTAATCCTGCAAAGGTTTCGGCTGACGAGAAAATTAGAATGACAAAAATGTATGCCCTCCAATCACAGGAGCTAAACATAAGGTGAAAACGCATTTGATTTAATACTAGAATTTAAAATGACATAAACGCTATAATATATGTATGCATTGTATATACCAACAATTCAACAGCACATTGAAAAATGTCTGAATGCAAAATAAATGTTTAATATGGTGCTCAAGAAACCTGCAATCTCCTGAACCTTCCTAGCTATGCTCTTCAGCAAAGAAAGAACATTTAACCACCAATCAGCAAGCGCTACCCAGGTTCTGAACCAAAAATGGGCCGGCTCCTATGCTTACATTCTAGCCTTTTTAAATAAAGATAGCAAGAGAACTAAGATTAGTAAATTAGAAAGTTGCTTAAAATTGCATGCTCTATCTGAATCATGAAAAAATAAATTGGGTTTTGTGTCCCTTTAATAGTAGATTGAAGAAAAAAAAGTTTAAAATTGCATGCTCTGTTTATTTTTTAATTTCATGTCCCTTTAATCAAATTAATTTAAAGGCAGCGATCCTTATTTCAGGTTTCTGAATAAAATCTAATCAAATAATTAAGCTTTGTCACTCAGAGGATGCTGATTCAAACCCTGCAAGATAAGCAGAGGCAGGTGAGGTTTCTGAATATCCGATTGAAAATTGCATTATAAAAAAATATTTTAAATATAAAGACAGAATCTAAGTGTTCAACTCATTGCACTTATACAGTACAAGTACTTATACTACAAATGGGTAACCAAACTAGCGATATCAAAGCCTGGCCACTGCAATTTTGCTTTCCTTTTATTGCATTAACGGTAACTCCATAATGGATATTGATTGTTATATCAATGCATAATTAATAGTTTAATGCAAACAAAAAGCTAATTGGGATTTGCTTTTAACATTTGTTTGAAACCAACAAACTTTCCATTGTACATAGAATTAGAATGGAAATTTGCATTCATGATAAGTTTCTAACTTTCCTTCCTAAACATTCTGTGGATCATATAGACAGTGCATTTCTTTATTCAACAGAGGAATTATTATTTCAATTTGATAACTGACATTGATTATTCATGTTTTTTTTTTTTTTTTTTTTTTTCCAGTACAACTTGAACAAATTGACTTCACTTAATGGGACATAATACTCATACTGCATCAGTTTAAAGTGATTTAGCATATAACTGTAAAAAGCTGACAGGAAAATATCACCTGAGAATCTCTATGTAAAAAAGGAAGATATTTTACCTCACAATTTCCTCAGCTCACCAGAGTAAGTCCTATGTAAAAAGTTATACTTCAGCTGCTGTCCAGCTGCAGGTAAAAAAAAAGAAGAAGAAATTAACTGCAGCAAATCCGCATCAACAGTGCTGAGGTCATAAACTCTTTTACTGTGATCTCATGAGATTTCACTTAACTCTCATGAGATTTCATAGTAAACTTTCTTAAACTGAATAGGGAAATAACGTGTGCATGAGGCTCACTCCCTTGACTGTCCCGGTACAGGCATACTGATTTGCTACTTAAAGTCCTTTACAATGGGGTGTGAATAATTAGGACATTTTCAGGTAAAATATCTTTCTTTATTTACATAGAGATGTTCAGGTGATATTTTCTAATCAGCATTTTACAGCTATGCTGCATCACTTTCAAGTGTTTCAGCATTTGGGTATCATGGCCCTTTAACTTGGAAGGTTGTGAGCTGAGCTTGTGTTCACAGAATAGTGTTAATAAGAAACTGGAACCATTCTGTGTGTAACATTTTTACCTTTCCAGAGATTTTCAATAACGAAACAAGATATACGTTTGCCATATTTGCCCCATACCCTTCAACAGGTGGACTATTTCATCTATATACCGGCCTGTGTATAAATTGGTACTAAATTCCATATTATTCTACTAACTTTGGGCCAAATTACAAGTGGAGAATAGATATATTTTTTTTTTAAATAATTTTTATTAGTTTTAAACAGTATAAAGTAACAACTGGGGACTCGCAGGACCCCTGCACAGTATGACACACATCAAGTGTATAAGAGCACAAAATCTATAACATATAACTTGGATGTTCAGAAATCAGAGAGTGAAGTCGGTACATTTCAAGAGAGCTATTAAAGGGGCGGGAGAGGGGGGAGGGGGGAGGAGGGGGGAAGAGGGGGCCAAGAAGAGGGGAAAAGGGGGGAGAGGGGGGCATCCCAGGAAGTCACCCCAGAGTGTCGGGAGCAGGGTCGCTTAGGACCCAACCGGAGGTTTCCATTGGGTGTCGTGTACGTCTTTCCAGTCAGCCCAAACTGTTTCAAATAAGTCTACTTTGTCCAGATTATAATATATGTCTTTTTCCATTGTATACAGGTAGGCCATTGTGTTAAGAATATCAGACCAAAGTGGGGGATTTACTTTCTTCCAGCATCTAGCAATATTAGTTTTAGCAGATGACAAGAGATATACACTGAAAATCTGCTGTTGTTTAGGAAGAGTGTGTAAGTTTAGATGGAGTAGTGCTGTAGCGGGACTTTTAGGAATCGTAATCTTGAAGGCCATCAGAGTGCGGAAACACGTGTTCCACAAGGGTGTTAGCTTTGGGCATTCCCACCACGTGTGGAGCATGTCACCAAGGAGGCCGCATTCCCTCCAACACAGGGGTGAAGTCAGTGGGAACATTTTGGATAGCCGTGTAGGGACCAGGTACCAATGAGAGATGACTTTATAGTAGGTTTCGAACATTGTTATGCAATGTAAGGATTTTTTAGTTAAGGTAATGGACCCCAGCCAAGAGTTTACGGAAATGTGGATGTGAAGAACCGCGTTCCACTTTATTAGGTGTGGTGCCGGGACAGGAGGAGTGGTGCCCTCAAGCAGACCGTAGTGTCTCGAGAGAGGCTTGTGAAGTCTACGGCCCCCGATCCACACGGACTCCAGGGGGGTGAGCTGGCGAGGGGCAGTGGGGAGGAATCCCCAGCTAGAGAGGAAACTCTTGATTCTAGTGAGTTCGAAGTGAAGGAAGGACGGGATATTTTCACAAGATCTGTCCTGAGTCAGTGAGATATAACCATCACTGCTGTACCTTGACCAAAAGTCCGAGACTTGTTTGACGCCTATTCGAGCCCATGTATTGGGGTGAGTTTCCGCGAGGCCTGTAAGAAGACTTGAGACTGAAGTAATCGGGAAGGGGTGAGGTGCGATCAGGCTACGATGCCGGATCTTATCCCAGATTGCCAGACACTCAAGTACTACAAGGTTATTAATGTCTAAAGTTCTACGGCTATGGGCTGGGGTCCAGATTAAATCTTTTAGGTAAATGTCAAAGGGTAATGAGGCTTGTTCCATATCTCTCCACCTGTCTTGTGCGTGGAGCACCCCCCATTGGGAGATATGCGTGAGCATGGCTCCCTCATAATACTTGACTATAGATGGAGAAGCCAATCCTCCTAGCTGGATATGAAGCTGTAGGGTTCTGTGAGCTATTCTGGGGGTCCTATTCTGCCAGATAAATTTCGTACACTCACTTGTAACAAGAGGTGAGTAGGTATTCTAATTGGGAGGCATCAAAATAAATAGGTAAGCCGGGGAAGGAATGACATTTTGAGGGAAGCTATGCGGCCTAACCAAGATATATTCTTGTGGTCTCACACGTTTTTTAGAGCGCGTAAGTCTGCCAGAAGGGGGAGATAATTATCCTGAACCAAGTGGAGAATATTTTAATGTTCCTGCTTGAGCGTTAACTCAGCTAGAAGTAAGCTTTTTGCACCAGCCGGGTAGAATTTGTATTACAAGTTGAAAGTAAACTTTCTTCACTAACCCGACTCGCTAAAAAGCTGAACTTAGAATATTGTGATCATGTAAACGTATTCCCCCATAGAAGTCAATGTTGCAAAAAAAAAAGTGGAAAAGTAACACCCTACTCGCACTCAAACCCAATTGCATATATGGGCTAACTAGACATGAAAATATGAATTTCTTTCGTATGGCATGGAGAGTCCACAAATTCACTCTAATTACTATTGAGAATTCAACTCCTGGCCATCATGAGGAGGCAAAGAGCACCCCAGCAAAGCTGTTAAGTGTCACTTCTCTTACCCATAATCCCCAGTCATTCTCTTTGCCTCTGTCATGGGAGGATGTGCCAAGATGGTGTCTGAAGATATTTAATCCTTTAATGGGTACTTTTCCCTGCAAGCAAGGATTGGGGCTATGCTGTGTTCATGTCAATCTCTTTAGTAAGAGTAATGGTGGCTATTAGCAGTTGGAGGTCGGTGAGGTAGCCCTTACCTTAACTCAAACAATGTATGATATCCCTTATATAGAAAACCAGGGTTGGTTACTCTGTTTTTCTTGTTTTCGTCAGGTCCCTGTCAGTGTTCGGATGAGGCTCACAGACCTGAAGCTGCTGTGACTGCTCCACAGCAGAAGACCCTTGAGGGTAAGTCATTTCTTGTTTACCTCAATACAGGAGAGTAAACAGACTAAGGGCCACAGTGTGGCTCCTTTATACCTTGATAGGATCCAGGGTTAATATCCTCTGAAGGGGGTTTATTAAACAGTTGGGGTTAATTAATCAGTGTATTAATTATTCACATGCTGCTTTGTGTGATTTTTTTTCTGGGCTGATAGACTGTGTGTTTTTGGCTCGAACAAATAGGTTTCACTTTTAAGTTTCACTTTTTGTTTTTGAAAGTGTTGCACAGCTCCTATTACTTGCTGTACTTGTAATAAAAGGGAATTACTGTCTTGCACTCCATGTGACCGGGTGTGGTCTATGTTAATTTCCTCGATTCCGGCTGAGACTTGAACCTGAGGAGAGCATTTCCTCTGTTAACTGTCTGGGTCTAGGAGGTGGTGAGTGCCCCAACCATTGGGAGTATAAAGGTGCAGTTTTCTATAATAATAAAAAAAAAATATTTGTGTCCTTCTGTAGGTATAACTTGATCTATGGAGTACTCTGACATGTTAGAAGGTACTCCTTCTCTAATAAATCATACCAGTTTATATTGTGAGGAGGCCGTGGTTTTCCTGCCCACTCAATTATGTTCCACATGCATCAAGCAGGAGCAGGTATCTGTAATCCTGATTGCTCCATCGTGGCAGCGAAGGGCGTGGTTTGCTGATATAGTGGGGATGTTCTCTTCTCTTCCGTGGAAGTTACCTTGACCTGCTGATACAAGGTCCATTTGTTCATCAAAATCTAGATTCTCTGAAGCTGACTGCGTGGAGATTGAACGCTTAGTCTTAGCCAAAAGAAGTTTCTCTGAGAGTGTCATCGATACTCATAATCAAGCTTGTAAACCAGTTACTCAGCGTATCTACCACAAGGTGTGGAGGACCTACTTATTCTGGTGTGAAGAGCGTGGTTTTTCCTGGCATAGAGTTAAGGTTGCTAGGATCTTATCTTTTCTCCAGGATGGGCCTTACTGCTAGTTCCCTGAGGGGACAGATTTCGGCCCTGTCGGTTTTATTGCACAAGAGACTGGCTGAGTTTCCAGAAGTGCAGTCCTTTGTTAAGGCTCTGATTAGGATCAGACCTGTGTTTAGATCAGGGGCTCCTCCTTGGAGCCTAAATATTGTTCTTCGGGTTTTGCAACAGGTACTGTTTGAGCCTCTGCATTCCGTTGACATTAAATTGTTATCTTGGAATGTTCTCTTTTTATTGGCTATTGCCTCTGTTCGCAGAGTTTCTGAGATCTCTGCTTTGCAATGTGAGCCCCCTTATCTGATTTTTCATGCAGATAAGGCAGTTTTACACACTAAATTAGGTTTTCTTCCTAAGGTTGTGTCAGATCCCAACATCAGTCAGGAGATTAAGGGGCAGAAGGCTACTTCGACTTTCCTATCTTTTTGGTTAAGGAATGTCATCCGCTTAGCTTACGAGACAGCAGGACATTGTCCTCCTGAGAGGATAACAACTCATTCCACTAGATCAGTGTCTTCCTTTAAGAATGAGGCCTCTATGGATCAGATTTGTAAGGCGGCTACCTGGTCCTCCTTACATACTTTTTCAAAATTTTACAAGTTTGATGTTTTTGCTTTGGCTGAAGCAGCTTTCGGGAGAAAAGTTTTGCAGGCTGTGGTGCCCTCAGAATAGGCTCCGCCTCTTCCTTTTTGTTCCCTCCCTTATTCATTCAGTGTCCTCTGGAGCTTGGGTATAGTTTTCCCAACAGTAAGGAATGAAGCCATGGACTATCCCTATCTTAGAAAGGAAAACATAATTTATGCTTACCAGATAAATTACTTTCCTTTCGCATAGTCCACAGCCCCCGCACGTTTTTTCTTGTCTATGTGCGGTCCCCTATTATTTATTTTATTTTTCTGGCACAATTTATACCCTAATGATTCTCCTACTTTTCCTTGTTTCCTCTGCAGAATGACTGTGGTAATGAGGAAGTGAGAGGCTTTGGTTGGGGTGTCTTTGCCTCTTCCTGGTGGCCAGGTGTTGTATTTCCCAACAGTAAGGAATAAAGCCATGGACTCTCCCTCTCCAGAAGGAAAGGAATTTATCTGGTAGGCATAAATTATGTTTTTGCATTATGCAATATTTAATATTATGTTTTCCAAATTTTCTGTAGCAATATTTTGGCTCTATCTACGAATGTATGTTGTTTTATGTTATAGGGACCTTTATACATTACTCTCTCTCTTTTATGAGCTGAGTTTTCCTCATGTCTGTGACATGTTTATAGTCCTATGTGTTATTTAGGGACTTAGAGGTTTTCTCGTTGCTGACTCTGTGTGTGATTTGTAGTGCAATGTGCATGAGGTAGAAGGCACTATATCCACCCTAGTCAAGAGATCCACTATCCCCACTGAGGATAGTTTCTTTTTTCAAAGATCCTAGAGATTTAAAAGCAGGAATCTTACTTAAGTAGGATGTTTTAACACTAGCTTTTGCATCAGTAACCAGTAGCGTCTAATGCTGAGGCAATGTTTTATTGGTGCAACTCCTTGTCCGACCTAATTTTGGAGGAGACTACCATAGAGGGGATCCAAGATTGGATCAAGGCTGGCTAATAATTTTTTCAGGTGATGCCAGCATGCAAGAAGTTAGGCTGGAAGCTAAATTATCTAGCTTTGCCATCAAGCTCGCAGAGCTCTGCGGATACATTTTTTAGGCTGTGTATGTATCATCCAAGTCCAAACTTCTGTCTTTTACCTTTTAAGGGTTAGACTTTATTTGGTCCTGGTCTGGCCAAGTTATTTCCCAAATAACTGGTGGAAAGAAATCTTTCCTACCTCTAGACAAGAAGACTGGACCTATAAGCTACCATAATTATAATTTTCGTTCCTTTCGTAACTTCAAGGGACTAGATTCTTCCTACTTTTCTTCCGAACTGAAGCAATACAGGACTTCTTGGAGGTCCAGTAAGCTTTGGAATAAGGGAGAACAATCCAAGAGATCTTCTCTGAGAATAAATAAGCATGAAGAGACCACCCCCGATCCAGCCTTGGATCAAGTAGGGGGCTGGCTTTACTTCTTTTGGTAGGCTTGGATCCGAGATGTCCAAGATCCTTCGGTGGTGGAAGTAGTATCCCAGGGATACAGGATAGGGATCAAAGTCTTGTCCCTTCTGGGACAACGTTATCTACAAACCAGGTGAAGAGAGAGGCCTTCTTAAAATGCGTAAAGGACCTTTCTTCGCTAGGAGTAATTGTCCCAGTCCCTGTGGCGAAACAGGGTCATGGATTCTATTCAAACCTTTTTGTGGTCCCCCAATAGAGGGTACTTTACTACCAATATTGGCCCTCAAGTGTCTCAACAAATTTCTCAAGGTTCCGTCCATCAAATGGAAACTATTCATTCCATTCTACCCTTGGTTCAGGAGGGTCTGTTTATGACTTCCATAGACCTGAAGGATACGTATTTTCATGTCCCTTTTCACAGGGAACATCACCAATTACTGAGGTTTGCCTTCTAGACAAACACTTCCAATTTGTTGATTTTCCTTTCGGCCTTGCTGCAGGTCCACAGATCTTTACTAAGGTTCTAGGGCCCCTTTTGGCTGTGGTCAGATCTCGGGGGATAGTGGTGGCTCCATTCCTGGATGATTTCTTGGTTGAGGAACCATCTTTTCTTTTAGCAGAATCCGTCACAGAATTTCTGTGGTCTATTTTTCATTCCCACAGTGTAAAGTAAATTTGGAATTGAGCTCCCTGGTGTCAGACACCAGGATATGCTTTTAGGGGACGATCATAAACTCTCTGTTCTTGGAGATTTGCTTTAGGGATGTCAGAAAATACAAAATTCTGTCTCATAGCTCCTGACTGGCCCCACAGGATTTGGTTTATGGATCTGGTGAAGATGTCACCTCTTCCCCCTTGGTAGGTACTTTGGAGGAAAGACCTTCTACTTCAGGGTCTCTTCCGCCACCCAAATCTAGATTCCCTAAAGCTGACTGCTTGGAGATTGAACGTCTAGTTTCAGCTAGGTGTGGCTTCTCTAAGAAGGTCATTGATACCATTCTTCAGGCTTGTATGCCTGTTACTCGCTGGATTTACCATAAGGTATGGTGTATATGCCTTTATTGGTGTGAATCGAAAGGTTTCTCTTGGAGCAGATCTGCCAGATGTTCAATCTTTTGTTCAGGCCCTGGTCAGAATCAGGCTTTTTTTTAACCTGTTGTTCCTCCTTGGAACCTTAATCTTGTTCCTTAAAGTTTTGCAGCAGGCTCCGTTGGAGCCGATGCATTCTGTTGATTTTAAATTGTTATCTTGGAAGATTTTGTTTCTTCTTGCTATTTCTTCTGCTCGCAGAGTTTGCAAGCTTTTGGCTCTGCAGTGTAATTCCCCTTACCTTATTTTTCTTGGGGATAAGGCGGTCCTTCATACTCAGCTGGGATTTCTTTCTAAGGTAGTGTCAGATTGCAATATTAATAAGGAAATTGTTGTTCCTTCTTTTTTTCCCAATCCTTCTTCTCAGAAGGGACGTCTTTGTATTACCTGGATGTTTTGCTTGCTCTAAAATTTTTCCTTTAAAATAAAGACTTTCGGCAATCTTCTGCCCTGTTCGTTGTTTTCTCTGGTGAACGTAAGGGTCATAAGGCCACTTCTACTACTCTTTCTCTCTGGTTGAGAAGTCATCCGGTTAGCTTATGAGACAGCTGGACAACAGGCTCCTGAGAGAATTAGGGCTGTATCTTTTCTTCTTGGGCTTTCCAAAATTAAACATTTGTGGGGCAAATCTGCAAGGCGACCACTTGGTCCTCTTTGCATACCTTTTCAAAATTCTATAATTTTTATTCTTTTGCCTCGTTTGAGGCTTCCTTTGGGAGAAAGGTTCTTCAAGCGGTGGTGCCTTCTGTTTCGGTCCGCCTGTCTTGTTCTCCTTCCCTTTCATTCTGTGTCCTCTAGCTTGCGTATTGGTTCCCACTAGTAATTAGAATGAATTCATAGACTCTCCATGCCATAGGAAAGTAAACAAAATTTATGCTTACCTGATAAATTTCTTTCTTTCCGAGCATGGAGAGTCCACGACCCGCCCTTATATTCATTTAAGACGGCTCTTTATTTGGTACAAACTTCAGGCTCCTCTATACCTTTGTGTTATCTTCTTTTTCCATTTTTCTTCGGTCGAATGACTGGGGATTATGGGTTAGGGAAGTGACACTTAACAGCTTTGCTGGAGTGCTCTTTGCCTCCTCCTGCTGGCCAGGAGTTAAATTATTACTAGTAATTAGAATGAATTTGTGGACTCTCCATGCTCGGAAAGAAGGAAATTTATCAGGTAAGCATAATTTTTTTAATTTCAATATTCTTCACGTAGACGAATATGTTCTGTTTATTCATAATTATATATATATATATATATATATATATATATATATATATATATATATATATATATATATATAGTGTTTTGCACAGATATATATTTATACCTATATATATGCATGATTATATATAGGTTTAGATTGTATTCTGACTGGGGAGATTGACAGCTCCTGCCTGTGCATGATTGGCTGTGTGCGTGTGCAATGATAAATGTGGGCAGCGGGTCGCTGCCCAACGGAGAAACCAGACGGACGGGGTGAATAATGTACGCCATAGGATTATAAAAGGAGCCCTTAGTGTGTTGCAAGTGAAGGGAGGTACCATTTGTATGGGTATGTGATAGTCCGATAAATTGTACTGTAGGGCCCAGGAGCATGGTTTGGGTATCCGTGCACTACTAATAAAGTGACAGCTGACGGGAGCAAATCAGGTGCACATGTGTAACTTAATTATTTAAGTATTATATATAGGGTATGGTAGTTTTTCTACTGCCACAGGTGTGAAGAATTGCTGAATGAATAGTGTTAGACTAATTGAAAACCAGAATTGAAAGTAATTTTGGTGAGAAAAAGTACAATGAAATTGCTCAAAAATTGTCAATTTTTTCTCTCTTTTATAGGCTGTTCTAAGTGTACAATTAAGGGATTTACTGTGAAATTATTACAGCATGACCAATAGCTTAGCTTCACTCCCCACATTGATATTGTTAAAGGGACAATAAAGTCAAAATTATGATTCAAATAGAGTATGCCATTTTAAATAACATTCCATTTTACTTATTTTATCATATTGCTTTGTTCTTTTGGTATCCTTTGTTCAAGCTTCAATGTAGGTAGGCTCATAGGAGCTCAAGAGCGTGCATGTGTCTTTAGTACTCCATGGCAGCAGTGTTTTTCAACATTGTTTTTAGCAGTATTATACATAGTTGCAAACACTGCTAAAGACATATCCATGCTCCTGAGCCCCTATGAACCTAACTAGATTTACTATTCAACAAAAGATACCAAAAGAGCAAAGCAAATTTGATATTAGAAGTATATAAGAAAGATGTATAAAACAGCATCCTCCTTTCGAATTATGAAAGCTGTTTTTCTAAGGGGTGACGTTTTCACCTCTTTGTGAATAGCGTGCATGAAATCCGGCGCCACAAGGTGAAAATGTCACCTCTTAAGCAAAAACAGCATTCTGCTGTGGGCTGCCTGAGCAGCTCAGTGCCAGGAACGCTTGAAACAAATAAAGGAGGTACACTTCATGACCGAAAGTCCCCTTTATTTGTTTGAATGGTAAATCCTAGCATTTCACAAACGCTAGGATTGACTTTCATTCTGACTTTACTGTCCCTTTAAGTTAGTAAGCTGTTAAGTTCTGAGATTTACGTTCTTTTGATGGGGGTGTTGTCACTGACACTTAGGGTTGCCACCTCAGCCATGTTTTCCTAGACACTTATGAGTTACACATGCTGCAGGGTGTGCAGGGAGGAACATGCATTGTGTTTCTGGACAGCACTAATCATATTCCTCCCTGCACACCCTGCAGCATGTATAATTTATAAGTGTTCTGTATGTTAAGGGACGGGTGGCAACCCTAACTGACACTATTAAAGGGACAGTTCACCCAAAACGTTTCTCCCCTTTAAATTGTTCCCAACGATTAGTTTTACCTGCTGGAGTGTTTTAAATTGTTTACAAGTAGCTACTTTACCCATATTTTGGCATTTGAAATAACGGATTTAGCCTGTGGTATCCCAACCTATGCTGAAAGTTTCTATACTGGAGTATATTCTATTGAATAGCCTAAGTAAACACAGCCAGCAGAAGAGATTACACTCTCAGTGGGGGGCATGATAGTTAAGTAATAAGATGATAATTTTCCATTGTTCTCTCTAAGTATTGAGCTTTAGTTTTCTAGACAAATATAAGATAAGGAAGCAAGTCTGTGTACATGAAAGTGATAACATAAAGAGATCTGATGTTACCTGAAGCTCAACCCATTGTAATAGGCTGTGGTTTCAAAGCACAAAACCAGCTACTTCATATACACAAATAAACCTTAAAATGCAATTTCTCATAAAATTTTATTCTCTGCAGCTGCTATAACAAGTCATTGAAAATACATTCTATAAAAACAATTTTACAGTGTACTGTCCCTTTTAAGTGGTGCAACTAGAAAGAAGAAGATGACCATGGGTTGTACATACACATTTTTATTGCTAAATCATTTTATATAATTTGCTAATAATTTATTATATACTTCTAAATTTGTAAATGATTAAATTGCAGGCAAATGAAGAGAATGGCAACCGTATTTGCTTATATAGCTGTAGTTTTGTGTTTTTATGTTTCAGTTAAAGTTTTATCCCTGAACAGTACAGTGTATTTTATTGTCATAGTTAGTTGTTTTCATTATAACAGATATTGTTGCCAATTAAAAGAGGTTATATTTGCTACAGAGGCTAAATGTTTAATTTATTGAAAGAAGATTACAGTTTTATCTAATTTTGTTTTGATCATCAAATAATATGCTTGCAAATTGCCATTACATACACTTGCACACTGTATTAGGAAATCGTTAACAATCAGAAA
Source organism: Bombina bombina (assembly GCF_027579735.1). Classification (NCBI taxonomy): domain Eukaryota; kingdom Metazoa; phylum Chordata; class Amphibia; order Anura; family Bombinatoridae; genus Bombina; species Bombina bombina. The sequence continues at coordinate 1,060,234,234 of NC_069499.1, forward strand.
TGTGTGTCAAAGGGGTAATTTAGTCTTTTGTGCTAAAACAATGTGGATTAACCTGGGTAATAAAACCTATTGAGTATAACAGGAAATCCTTATTTAATTGGCACTGCCTGAGTGTTATTAAGTAGATGGCTTTTTTCGCTTCGTTTTGAACTCGTGGAAGTTAATCATAAACCTAAGGAACAAATGTGTGTCCTAAAATACTACAAAATGCCCATCGTTGATTGGCTCTGCAGTTAATGTAACATCCTTCTGGTCATAAATGATTTAGTGTAATTGGACCACAAGTCTAATTTATAACTATTTACAGCTGGACTTTTTTTTGTTAATTAGGGAGCATTATAAGTGGCTAAGGAAAATAGATTTTTGGTTGTGCAACTCAGTATGTATTGAGTAATTTGAGTGAATGTGTTGCTGAAGTCACAAAGGTTTCATTTAATAGAATTATATAAAATGTTATTAAAACACATTAAATGTATATGAAACCCACAACTTTTCTTTTGTGACTGACAAAGCATACATTTTTTTAAAAAAAGTTTAATTTACTTCTATTAAATTTGCTTTATTCCTGTGGTATTCTTTGTTCAAGAGATACCTAGGTAGTTGTCTGGAGCACTGCTTGGCAGGAAATAGTGCTGCTATCTAGTGTCTTGCATATGAACAACATTCTTACAACGCTGCTGCCATTATACCAAGATAATTAAAAGCAATTTATAATAGAAGTTTTTTAAAAAGTTGTTTAACATTGCATTTTCTATTTGAATCATGAGAGAACACTGTAATGATTCATATGATCATATTTCATTATTTAAACTTGTTACAGTATTTATTGCATGAGAAAAGGTTAAAGTGACTGTATAGTCAATAGAGAACTCGTGATTATGAAGAACTTTCCAATTTATTTCTTTTATCAATTAATTTTGTTCCTTTTTATCCTTTGTTGAAGGGCAAATATAGGTAGGATCATAGCAGCTCAGGATCATGCATGTGTCTGTGGCACTCTATAGTAGCAGTATTTGCAACAATGTATATCACTGCTACAAACATTGTTGCAAACATAAAAATATGATAAAAGAGAATACAATAACACTTTGAATATCAAATTAGATGTAGATTTATTTTTCCTGACAACTTTCAAAGTTTCCTTTCCCTGTATCATGTAACAGCCATTAACCAAATACAAACTTATGTTTGTGTACCGTGAAGTTTTCAACATGCTTAGTAGGAGCTGAACATAAAAAGGCTGAGCACAATTTAATAATAGAAATAAATCAGAAAGTTTGTTTTTTACAGTTGCGTCTGACGTACCTGAATAGTGAGTTTCATTTTGACTTGCATGTGTTTTATTAGGAAACATTTGACCTTTTTCCCCACAATGAGTTAACTGTTCTCTATAAATGATCTGTGGGCCAGTCTTGAATTTTATGTAAACGTATTGAAGTGTTAGACCCAAAGTAAACAATATCTTTCAGTACTTCTTTGGAAAATACCTTTTATATTTGAACGTGAAGGGATAGAAAGTTGCTGTCTTTTTCAGTGGCAATTGCACATATGCTGTGAGCACCCGTGAGCCAGCCCAGTACTCGTGCTCGATCAGCTGATGATGGTGTGTATTGTGCCTGTGAAGACTATATTTGTGTCACACAAGCCACTGCTGAACCCCAAGGCAGAACATGCAGTGATCTGAGATGTCATCGCAGAAAATGCAGTATGTCTGCAGAAAGAACAGGACTCATGCAGGAACTGTTACTTCTTTAACTTTGCAGCGCTGCTCCACATCAGGCTGTTCTCTTCAAAAAGAGCTTTGCTCTGGCAGCACTGTGTAAGTTTTCCTTAACACAGCACATCCAGAGCTAAGTGCTGTATGAAGTGAAAAGTCAAATATGCAGTATTGATTGGCTCTTAGTCCCCTAACTTGTCCCACTCTGTAAAGGTGTGTTTTCTAAATGACATTCTTATGAGCAATCTCATCGCAGAAAGTGAAAAAAAGTTCTGCCTCTGGGCTGCTGACTCTCTGAGCAGGCATGGGGTAGGGTGGTCACCTCGGCCGTGTTTTCCTGGACACTTATGAGTTACACATGCTGCAGGGTGTGCAGAGGGCAACAAGCACTGCGCACCTGGACAGCACACTAATAGTGACCCTGGACAGCACTATTCATGTTCCTCCCTGCAGCATGTGTAACTCATAAGTGTCCAGGAAAACATGGCTGAGGTGGCAACCCTAGGTATGGGCTTGAATACTGGTGCACGGCCTTCACAGGATATGTGCGTATGCTGCTGAAAAACAGTAATAACTTTTAGTAGAAGCATTTTTGCTAGTGGAAGTATAATGCAAAAATGCTTCTATTGAACACTTAAATGCACCCATGCACATTTCAATTTTGATCTTTCTATACATTTAATACTTATTAAAGCGGCCTTGCATCCTCTAAATGTAATGTTAAGATATCAGTTTACACATTCATGGATTATCTGCATAACTTATAACTTATAACAGATTTCATAATAAATTAGATTTATGTAAAAAAGGCCAGCATTATGTCTGAGACTTTCTTGCAGCAAAACAATTTTGATGATGTTGTATGTAGAGTGCATGAATGTCCGCCAGTGGTTTTTGACCTTTACATTAACAAGGCACACTTTCATGTGACAACCCAGTTTTTATGATGAATCAGCTGATGATAATTGTCACCTTTACTGCTATCTCCATGGTTACATCTGATAAGAAAAGCATTGCAGTATAACATGTATATCTCAGCCCTATATGCAGCTGAAAACCACTGCTCTAGGGTATAACTATTTTATGTGAAGGTCCTCAACATGCTAAAAATATGGGAGAATTACATTAGTTGCTTTTTTTTAAAACTTGGAACAGGTAGTTAAAGTTACATTAAACATCCTGTAGTTCCAGTCTGTTGTCTTGCTCTAGAATAACACAAGTAGCCATGTATAAACATTTTACAAACAAATGATTGCGTCATTTGTTGCAATTGTTTTTTAAAAGCCAATCTCTACCCAAGAGAAACTTTCAGTGTGCATTTCCAGAATAAGAGGATTAGAAACCTCACACTTTTTACGTGAAAAGGTAGAAGAGCAATTAATGAATGTATTTTGCAAATTTGATTTGCTCTGAATAATTAACATTTTACATTAGTATATCAAGGTGTTTACTGTCCCTTTAAAAACAAAAACTTTTTTATTTCAGCGTAGCAATCTATTTAAAAAAATAACAAACCAAAAAAACTATACTACAAACTTCTTTTAGTAGATGGGCTAATTACTTTTAATTTAGATGATAGATGCATTAGGTTGAGTAGAAATGTGTAAGCTCATGACACATTCCAATTTTTATGTGTGTGAGCTTTTTTCTTTCTTTCTTTGCAGTAAAACTGCCTTTCAATTTCATTGTTCCCCTCTCACTAAACATTAGCTTGTCTGCTATCACAATTAATGAGAATCCTAATTTATAGCTTATAAATTCTGGGTGTGCATATATTGCTGTGTTGCTATGGTTGCAGTTCAGTGTTTGACAAATAAAGCCAAAAAGTTGTCTTTCTCTCTTGTTCTCTTGGTTTTGTCAGTTGTTTGACTTATAGCTATGCTACTTTAGAAATCTGTTTTTTTTTATATATTAATATTATTATATACTAATATATATAATATATATAATATTCTGACCTATTCTGCATCCTCCTCTGGCAGTATAGACAAAGTTGAGGATTATTTGTGATTTGCTTGGCAAGATGCTTACATTCTAGAGTAGCAAATGTTCTCCTGTATGGCTTTTTGTCTTTTCAAAGAGCATAATGTATATATTTTTTGTATGAAATTTTTTTTCACATAATTAAAACAAATCTAGCTAGCTATTTCTAAAAAAACCCCCTGAAATTTCTGCCCTGTGTTTGATATAGCACACATTAAACATTACAATTTTGTTTTTTTAAAGGAACATGTAATTTTCTATTCATGTATAGAATGAGATGTTTAACAACTTTCCAATTGACTTTTATCATCAAATTTGCTTTGTTGTCTTGGTATTCTTTGTTGAAAGCTAAACCTAGGTAGGTAAACTGATTTCCAAGTTGTTGAAGGCCACCTAAGTGCATTTTGACAGTTTTCACAGCTAGATGGTGCTAGTTCATGTGTGCCACATTGTGCTCACTCGTGGAGTTATTTATGAGTCAGCACTGATTGACTAAAATGCAAGTCTGTCAAAATAACTGAGGTAAGGGGGCAGTCTGCAGAGGCGTAGATGCAAGGTAATCACAGAGGTAAAAGGTATATTAATATAAGTGTTTTTTTATCTAAAACTGGGGAATGGTAATTAAAAGGATTATCTATGTTTTGAAAAGACTGTTGCTTTAACTGCAGTATGCACTCTTGGTTTCTGGTTTCTCTGGGTCAGGGGGGAAATTGAAATTTGCAAAGTTGATTAAAACAAAAGAAGGCAATTATAATAAACTAGTCCTAAAGCCCGTTCACATGGGCCATTTTTGCAGTACAGCGGTCCCCACCCCTTGCGCTCTCTCCCTCCCCCTCTCTTTTGCTCTCTCTCTCCCCCTCTCTTTTGCGCTCTCTCTCCCCCTCTCTTTTTCTCTCTCTCTCCCCCTCTCTTTTGTGCTCTCTCTCTGTCTCCCCTCTCTTTTGCGCTCTGTCTCCCCTCTCTTTTACGCTCTCTCTCCCCCCTCTCTTTTGCGCTACTCTCCCCCTCTCTAGTGCGCTCTCTCTCCACCCCTCTCTAGTGCGCTCTCTCTCCACCCCTCTCTATTGCGCTCTCTCTCCCCCCTCTCTTTTGCGCTCTTCCCCCCTCTCTATTGTGCTCTCTCTCCCCCCTCTCTTTTGCGCTCTCTCTCCCCCTCTTTTGTGCTCTCTCTCCCCCTCTCTCTTTTGCTGTCTCTCTCCCCCTCTCTTTTGCTGTCTCTCTCCCCTCTCTCTTTTGCGCTCTCTCTCCCCCCCCTCTTTTGCGCTCTTTCTCTCCCCCTCTCTTGCGCTCTCTCTCTCCCCCTCTCTTGCGCTCTCTCTCTCCCCCTCTCTTGCGCTCTCTCTCTCCCCCTCTCTTGCGCTCTCTCTCTCCCCCTCTCTTGCGCTCTCTCTCTCCCCCTCTCTTGCGCTCTCTCTCTCCCCCTCTCTTTTGCGCTCTCTCTCTCTCCCCCTCTCTTTTGCGCTCTCTCTCTCCCCCTCTCTTTTGCGCTCTCTCTCTCCCCCTCTCTTTTGCGCTCTCTCTCTCCCCCTCTCTTTTGCGCTCTCTCCCTCCCCCTCTCTTTTGCGCTCTCTCTCCCCCTCTCTTTTTCTCTCTCTCTCCCCCTCTCTTTTGTGCTCTCTCTCTGTCTCCCCTCTCTTTTGCGCTCTGTCTCCCCTCTCTTTTACGCTCTCTCTCCCCCCTCTCTTTTGCGCTCTCTCTCCACCCCTCTCTAGTGCGCTCTCTCTCCACCCCTCTCTAGTGCGCTCTCTCTCCACCCCTCTCTAGTGCGCTCTCTCTCCACCCCTCTCTATTGCGCTCTCTCTCCCCCCTCTCTTTTGCGCTCTTCCCCCCTCTCTATTGTGCTCTCTCTCCCCCCTCTCTTTTGCGCTCTCTCTCCCCCTCTTTTGTGCTCTCTCTCCTCCCCTCTCTCTTTTGCTGTCTCTCTCCCCCTCTCTTTTGCTGTCTCTCTCCCCTCTCTCTTTTGCAGTCTCTCTCCCCCTCTCTCTTTTGCAGTCTCTCTCCCCCCTCTCTCTTTTGCTGTCTCTCTCCCCCCTCTCTTTTGCTGTCTCTCTCCCCCTCTCTTTTGCAGTCTCTCTCCCCCTCTCTCTTTTGCTGTCTCTCTCCCCCTCTCTCTTTTTCTGTCTCTCTCCCCCTCTCTCTTTTTCTGTCTCTCTCCCCCCTCTCTTTTGCTGTCTCTCTCCCCCCTCTCTTTTGCTGTCTCTCTTCCCCTCTCTCTTTTGCTGTCTCTCTCCCCCTCTCTTTTGCTGTCTCTCTCCCCCTCTCTCTTTTGCTGTCTCTCTCCCCCTCTCTCTTTTGCTGTCTCTCTCCCCCTCTCTCTTTTGCTGTCTCTCTCTCCCTCTCTATCCCCCCTCTTCTGCTCTCTCTATTCACCCTCTTCTGCTCTCTCTATTCACCCTCTTCTGTTCTCTATCCCCCCTCTCTTTTGAGCTCTCTCTCTCCCCTCCTCTCTCTCCCCTCTCTATCTCTCTCCCCTCTCTATCTCTCTCCCCTCTCTATCTCTCTCCCATCGCACGGCCACGCCTGACCACGCCCCCTTTACACCCGACCACGCCCCTTAACTGCCATTCACGCCCACTTCTGCCGCAGATCAACTAGGGAATCAAAGGCCAGGTGTGTTTGTCCTTGTGCTGTCTCTACTGCGCAAGACAGCTTCGGACAAACACACTTGGCCTTTTATTATATAGGATAACTTTACTATATAAAAACATAATAATTTTGTGGCAGATTTAAGACTGTGTTTTAAGGGACAGAGCTGTGTGGTCTAGAGTACCAGAACAATGGCAGGTTCTTAAAAAAAAGTACCATATGCCATTGTACAGTATTGCAGGGGACACCAAATTAATTACTACAGTTCTTCCTCGCGTTTCCAGATAGCACTTGGTGACACCGCTGAGATAGAGGAAGATCCATATCTTTTCAAAAGCTGCTTTTATTCAAAGGCTGCAAGCGACCACCGTCTTCCACGTTCTGCAGCTGACGAATGTACACGGATAGCCATGATAATTCTTTGGAGCATGTAATTTAACAACTATGGACCCTGCACTACTGTGTGTTTATCTCCCACAAAGGGGTTAAACACACAGTATTAGTACTGTTCGGGACCTGCAGAGCACTGCTGATCCTGAGTGGAAAACGCTGCTTATCCAACCATCGTATGACTAGCAGCAGTTTCTGCTCAGGACTAGCAGTGCTCTGCTGGTTCCAAGTGGTACTTCTACTTTATGTTTAACTGCTTTGTGGGTGTTAAACACACAGTAGTGCAGGGTCGATAGTTGTAAAACTATTATGGCTCTCTTACAATATCAGGAAGATATGGCCTTTTAGGGGTACGTGAGGACTGGAATGGAGAAACATTAAGATAGAGTATACAAGATTTTTATAAATTCCAATTTACTATTATCAAATTTGCTTCATTGTCTTTGTTGAAGAACATACTTATGTAGGTAGTGCGCAGTGCTTTGTTGAAGAACATACTTATGTAGGTAGTGCGCACGTGCTTTGTTAAAGAACATACTTATGTAGGTAGTGCGCACATGCTTTCTTGAAGAACATACTTATGTAAGGTAGTGCGCACCTACTTTGTTGAAGAACATACTTATGCAGGTAGTGCGCACGTGCTTTCTTGAAGAACATACTTATGTAAGGTAGTGCGCACGTGCTTTGTTGAAGAACATACTTATGTAGGTAGTGCGCATGTGCTTTGTTGAAGAACATACTTATGTAGGTAGTGCGCACGTGCTTTGTTGAAGAACATACTTATGTAGGTAGTGTGCACGTGCTTTGTTGAAGAACATACTTATGTAGGTATTGAGCATGTGCTTTGTTGAAGAACATACTTATGTAGGTATAGTGTGCACGTGCTTTGTTGAAGAACATACTTATGTAGGTAGTGTGCACGTGCTTTGTTGAACATACTTATGTAGGTAGTGCGCACGTGCTTTGTTGAAGAACATACTTATGCAGGTAGTGTGCACATGACTGGAGGACAACAGTTTGTGAAAACACTGCAGCTATCTAGTTTCTTGTAAATGTATAACATTGTTAAAAGAATTCTTGGAAAAAGGCAGGCATAAAGTGCTCTAGACATGCACACACCTGAGCCTACCTCCCTGCTTTTCGATAAAGGATACCAAGTAAACTTGATAATAGAAATAAATTGGAAAGTTTCTTTCACATTCTGCACTCTGTCTAAATCATGAAAGAAAATAATGTGGGTTTCATGTCCAATTTAATGTGGGTTTCATGTCCCTTTAAGAGATAACATTGCTACATATTACAGTATGTAGAGTATATAGCAAGAGGCTAAGCAGCCATAAAACGTTTCCTGCATACATAATAATTGATTTATCATTATATAAAAATAAATATAATGTTCTTCTGGTTACTTCATTAGATTATGGACAGCTGACACTTCACTAAAGTAACTTGTCTCCTCCCTGAAAAGTTAAAATATAAGAAGGAGACACAGCATTTTAAAACAACTATTCTTTCATTCCCTGAATTATATATGTGAAGATTTCTATTTGCTCTAAGTGAGGTTTTCTACGGTTCCAATGTGAAGCAAACCTGACCTTTAGCTGATGAATTCTACATCTTGTTTAGATGATGCTAACTGATGATTCATTCAAATGATTGTTCCTGGTGGAAACAAAAGTATAAATAATGCATCACTCCAGAATAAGATGGAAGATTTACATGGTATAACTTTTTACCTCTAAGCTGGGGTCACATTAACCTTTGGCTGTGAGAGAAGGTCTCAGTGATTGCAGCCCTCTCTTTCAGCAAAATGGTCAAGAGGGCATTTAAAAAACAACACATTTTTGCCAGTTTTATCCATTTTTCTAGTAATTGTTTTAATGATGTATAGACATATAGTTGTCATTGCATTAAAAGCCTTCATTCATTCATTCATTCAGTTTAATTAGTTTACAGTTAGTAGGAGATAGAGTGTAGTGAATTCCAGTACAAACGTAGAAAAGAGCAACTTGTCACTCTGAGTCCGCAGAGTAAACAAGGGTAGTCCAAAATACTCTTGTAGCTCATAAAATATTTCCATCAATAAACTGAAACCTTTCTTGGTCAAAGAGAGAGAGAAAAAATGAAGAAGAAAGGGGGGAATAATGTTGACAGAGGGGAACCAGAAGTAAATTCAAATTAAGGGAGGAAAATTGAGAAAGAAAAGGGGTTCATTTTTCCCATACCAAGAATTTGTAGCTCTACCCCTCGACTCTAACCCAGCGCAGCCTAAAATTTTAAATACAAAAGATGTTTAGCCTCTAGATGCAATAGCCCAATTTTAATTTGTTCATGAATTTCTACTCTGGTAGAAGTCAGGTAATGATACCTCTCCAATTTGGATCAATGAGTTCACTTGACATTGCCATGAGTCTAACGTTGGCACCTCACGGGACCTCCAACTCTGTGGAATCAGAAGTTTTGCCCCATTCAAGATGACGTACAGCAGAGCCTTTTGGCTGGGTCTTTTTATTTAGGCAGCTTAAGAAACAAAATAACACTTGGAGATAAGGGAAAATTAACATAAAAGTGCCTGATTTATAGAGGAGATGACTCTCTAGAAAGAGCCTACCTTGTACCTTTTCTTTTTTAACTTTTACAGTCATGGAGAGAGTTAGGCGATTTTTAACCTTTGATAATTAACATAAAGCCCCTGTTTCACAATGTACATAAGCCCTGTCGAATCACAAAAGCCCTTGAGTATCAACATCACAGTGTTTTAACCATTTAATTCCCAACGGGACTATTGAAAATCATTGTGGGTTAAAATTTCATACAGAATAATGAAAGGCTCTACCCATGGTCGTCCTCCATTCATTGTAACGTCTATCTGGACCCTTTATCTAGTGATACCTTTGTTGAAGCCATTTTTTCATCATCTTCTATAATAAAATGGCATCTTCTTGCTTAATTGAAGCCTGATGTCATCAATGTATATTTACTTGCTGTCCTATTTCAAAAATTAAAAAGGCCAAATCAAGTCCACCAGTATCATGTTATTTTGCTCCCTGTCTGCTTCTGAAGATTCATTTGAAATACCATCTATGTTTATGGAAGGGTTGATTTTCCCTGACTGTTTCCCTGTGTTAGGCAGTCAGATATTGAGAATTAGATTAGTTACAATCATAAAATACATTTTTATAATGGGTTCCTCTTAGCTTAATATTTTGTGAAATTCCACAATATTATGAGATATGAAGTTTGAAATTAGGATTATCATACTATACAGGGAGTGCAGAATTATTAGGCAAATGAGTATTTTGACCACATCATCCTCTTTATGCATGTTGTCTTACTCCAAGCTGTATAGGCTCGAAAGCCTACTACCAATTAAGCATATTAGGTGATGTGCATCTCTGTAATGAGAAGGGGTGTGGTCTAATGACATAAACACCCTATATCAGGTGTGCATAATTATTAGGCAACTTCCTTTCCTTTGGCAAAATGGGTCAAAAGAAGGACTTGACAGGCTCAGAAAAGTAAAAAATAGTGAGATATCTTGCAGAGGGATGCAGCACTCTTAAAATTGCAAAGCTTCTGAAGCGTGATCATCGAACAATCAAGCGTTTCATTCAAAATAGTCAACAGGGTCGCAAGAAGCGTGTGGAAAAACCAAGGCGCAAAATAACTGCCCATGAACTGAGAAAAGTCAAGCGTGCAGCTGCCAAGATGCCACTTGCCACCAGTTTGGCCATATTTCAGAGCTGCAACATCACTGGAGTGCCCAAAAGCACAAGGTGTGCAATACTCAGAGACATGGCCAAGGTAAGAAAGGCTGAAAGACGACCACCACTGAACAAGACACACAAGCTGAAACGTCAAGACTGGGCCAAGAAATATCTCAAGACTGATTTTTCGAAGGTTTTATGGACTGATGAAATGAGAGTGAGTCTTGATGGGCCAGATGGATGGGCCCGTGGCTGGATTGGTAAAGGGCAGAGAGCTCCAGTCCGACTCAGACGCCAGCAAGGTGGAGGTGGAGTACTGGTTTGGGCTGGTATCATCAAAGATGAGCTTGTGGGGCCTTTTCGGGTTGAGGATGGAGTCAAGCTCAACTCCCAGTCCTACTGCCAGTTTCTGGAAGACACCTTCTTCATGATTTTCATGCAGGACAATGCTCCATCACACGCGTCCAAGTACTCCACAGCGTGGCTGTCAAGAAAGGGTATAAAAGAAGAAAATCTAATGACATGGCCTCCTTGTTCACCTGATCTGAACCCCATTGAGAACCTGTGGTCCATCATCAAATGTGACATTTACAAGGAGGGAAAACAGTACACCTCTCTGAACAGTGTCTGGGAGGCTGTGGTTGCTGCTGCACGCAATGTTGATGGTGAACAGATCAAAACACTGACAGAATCCATGGATGGCAGGCTTTTGAGTGTCCTTGCAAAGAAAGGTGGCTATATTGGTCACTGATTTGTTTTTGTTTTGTTTTTGAATGTCAGAAATGTATATTTGTGAATGTTGAGATGTTATATTGGTTTCACTGGTAAAAATAAATAATTGAAATGGGTATATATTTGTTTTTTGTTAAGTTGCCTAATAATTATGCACAGTAATAGTCACCTGCACACACAGATATCCCCCTAAAATAGCTATAACTAAAAACAAACTAAAAACTACTTCCAAAACTATTCAGCTTTGATATTAATGAGTTTTTTGGGTTCATTGAGAACATGGTTGTTGTTCAATAATAAAATTAATCCTCAAAAATACAACTTGCCTAATAATTCTGCACTCCCTGTATTTAGCTAAGAGTAAACTGAGAAGGCAAACATGTTAGATACTTTCTATTTGTCGCATTCACCTAGTATGCCAATTTGTTGGAAGAATGCAGAAAAAAATCTTGTAATTACAAATTGTCCCTTTAACTATAAATATAGATTAATTTGACGCTAGTTACTTGATTGACATGGCTATTAGGGCAAATATTAGATGCCGACTAAAGAATATGACTGTAAATCACAAGTTGACCTTCAGGTTGGTCTTAAAGAGAGCAACAGGTTGTACCCATTGGCTCAATATTTTCTCAAAACTGTCAGATTTAAGATGGCTGCCGATCAGATGTAATGACTCTGGCGCTACATTACAACAATAATACACATAAATAACAATACCAACAAGCCTCCTCTCATTTGTGCAGTATAACGATCACTGTTCACTACTCCATGATTTTTTGTTTTGTTTAGTTTGTTGCCTTCCACTTCCTCCCATTGACTTGCAGTAGTACTCCAGTATGCCTATAGTGTATTTTCTAATGATTATTTCTAATGAAAAATTGTGTATAAAATGTATTGTCATTGTCTAAAATGTTATATTTATAATTTATGCCTATATTGTGCTGCCTAAAATGTGCCTTCTAATTAGACAATAATAATTAAAGGAACAGCAAACAACTAGAGAATTTAAAACCCCAATTTTTGTCTTTCATTATTCTGATAGAGAATACAATTAAAAAAAATGTGTCCAATTTACTTCTATTATCAAATTTACTTCTTTCTCATGTTATTCTTTGTTGAAGAGATACCTAGGTAGGAAGCGTGCACATGCCTGAAGCCCTACATGACAGAAAATAGTGCTGCCATCTATAATGCTGCAGACAAGTGTACACTCCTGTGCTTACATCTCTGCTTTTCAACAAAGGATAACAAGAAAACTAAGAAAATTTGATAATAGAAGTAAATTGGAAAGTTGTTTAAAATTGTGTGCTCTACCTGAATCATGAAAGAAAATTTTAGTGTTTAATGTCCCTTTAATGTAAAATGTTTTATTTATGCATATGAAACCAACTTTGCAGTATATTTTTTATTTCTCTTGTTAAGTGTATCCAGTCCACAGATCATCCATTACTTGTGGGATATTCTTCTTCCCAACAGGAAGTTGCAAGAGGATCACCTACAGCAGAGCTGCTATATAGCTCCTCCCCTCACTGCCATATCCAGTCATTCTCTTGCAACTTTCAACAAAGATGGACGTAGTAAGAGGAGAGTGGTGTATTATAGTTAGTTTTTTAACTTCAATCAAAAGTTTGATATTTTTAAATGGTACTGAGTGTTTCATCTCAGGCAGCATTAGAAGAAGAATCTGCCTGTGATTTCTATGATCTTAGCAGAAGTAACTAAGATCCACTGCCGTTCTCACATATTCTGAGGAGTGAGGTAACTTCAGAGGGGGAATGGCGTGCAGGTTTTCCTGCAATAAGGTATTTGCAGTTAACATATTTCTAGGGATGGAATTTGCTAGAAAAATGCTGCTGATACCGGATTAATGTAAGTTAAGCCTTAAATGCAGTGATAGCGACTGGTATCAGGCTTATTACCAGAGATACATACTCTTATAAAAGTGCAATATAAAACGTTTGCTGGCATGTTTAATCGTTTTTATATATGCTTGGTGAAAAAACTTATTGGGGCCTAGTTTTTTTCCACATGGCTGGCTTGATTTTTGCCTAGAAACAGTTTCCTGAAGCTTTCCACTGTTGTAATATGAGTGGGAAGGGCCTATTTTAGTGCTTTTCTGTGCAGATAAAATTACAGACAGAGACATTCAGCTTCCCTCTGCATGATACAGGACATCTCTGAAGGGCTCAAAAGGCTTCAAAGTCGTGTTTGAGGAGGGTAACAACCACAGTAGACTGTGGCAGTTGTTGTGACTGTGTTTAAAAAACGTTTTTGTCATTTATTATTCAGTTTTTGTTATTAAGGGGTTAATCATCCATTTGCAAGTGGGTGCAATGCTCTGCTGACTTTTTACATACACTGTAAAAATTTTGTTAGTGTAACTGCCTTTTTTCACTGTTATTTCAAATTTTGTCAAAATTAGTTTCTCTTAAAGGCACAGTAACGTTTTTTATATTGCTTGTTAACTTGCTTTAAAGTGTTTTCCAAGCTTGCTAGTCTCATTGCTAGTCTGTACAAACATGTCTGAAACAGAGGATACTTGTTCATTATGTTTAAAAGCCAAGGTGGAGCCCCATAGGAGAATGTGTACTAAATGTATTGATTTCACCTTAAACAGTAAAGATCAGTCTTTATCTATATTGTCACCAGAGGGGTCTGTCGAGGGGGAAGTTATGCCGACTAACTATCCCCACGTGTCGTAACCCTTCGCCTCCCGCTCAAGGGACGCACGCTAATATGGCGCCAAGTACATCAGGGACGCCCATAGCGATTACTTTGCAGGACATGGCTGCAATCATGAATAATACCCTGTCAGAGGTATTATCCAGATTGCCTGAATTGAGAGGCAAGCGCGATAGCTCTGGGGTTAGACGAGATACAGAGCACGTAGATGCTGTATGAGCCATGTCTGATACTGCGTCACAACATGCAGAACCTGAGGACGGAGAGCTTCAGTCTGTGGGTGACGTCTCTGAATCGGGGAGACCTGATTCAGAGATTTCTAATTTTAAATTTAAGCTTGAGAACCTCCATGTATTGCTTGGGGAAGTATTAGCTGCTCTGAATGACTGTGACACAATTGCAGTGCCAGAGAAATTGTGTAGGCTGGATAAATACTATACAGTGCCGGTGAGTACTGATGTTTTTCCAATACCTAAAAGGCTTACAAAAATTATTAGTAAGGAGTGGGATAGGCCCGGTGTGCCCTTTTCCCCACCTCCTATATTTAGAAATTTTTTTCCAATAGATGCCACTACACGGGACTTATGGCAGACTGTCCCTAAGGTGGAGGGAGCAGTTTCTACTTTAGCAAAGCGTACCACTATCCCGGTTGAGGACATTAGAGGGTTACCTTAAGAAAATGTTTATTCAACAAGGTTTTATTTTACAGCGGCATTCTGGTTTGAGGCCCTGGAAGAGGCCATCCATACAGCTCCATTGACTGAAATTGTTGACAAGCTTAGAACTCTTAAGCCAGCTAACTCATTTGTTTCTGATCCCATTGTTCATTTGACTAAACTAACGGCTAAGAATTCCGGATTCGCCATCCAGGCACGTAGGGCGCTATGGCTCAAATCCTGGTCAGCTGATGTGACTTCAAAGTCTAAATTACTCAACATTCCTTTCAAGGGGCAGACCTTATTAGGGCCTGGTTTGAAAGAAATTATTGCTGACATTACTGGAGGTAAGGGTCATACCCTTCCTCAGGACAGGGCCAAATCAAAGGCCAAACAGTCTAATTTTCGTGCCTTTCGAAATTTCAAGGCAGGTGCAGCATCAACGTCCTCTGCTTCAAAACAAGAGGGAACTTTTGCTCAATCCAAGCAGGCCTGGAAACCTAACCAGTCCTGGAACAAGGGCAAGCAGGCCAGAAAGCCTGCTGCTGCCTCTAAGACAGCATGAAGGAGCGGCCCCTATCCGACAACGGATCTAGTAGGGGGCAGACTCTCTCTCTTCGCCCAGGCGTGGGCAAGAGATGTTCAGGATCCCTGGGCGTTGGAGATCATATCTCAGGGATATCTACTGGACTTCAAAGCTTCTCCTCCACAAGGGAGATTTCACCTTTCAAGATTATCTGCAAACCAGATAAAGAAAGAGCTAAGCTGCGAACAAGATCTCCTTGTAATGGGAGTGATCCATCCAGTTCCGCGGACGGAACAAGGACAGGGGTTTTATTCAAATCTGTTTGTGGTTCCCAAAAAAGAGGGAACCTTCAGACCAATTTTGGATTTAAAGATCCTAAACAAATTCCTCAGAGTTCCGTCATTCAAGATGGAAACTATTCGAACCATTTTACCCATGATCCAAGAGGGTCAGTACATGACCACAGTGGACTTAAAGGATGCCTACCTTCACATTCCGATTCACAAGAATCATCATCAGTTCCTGAGGTTTGCCTTTCTAGACAGGCATTACCAATTTGTAGCTCTTCCATTCGGGTTGGCTACAGCCCCAAGAATTTTTACAAAGGTTCTGGGCTCACTTCTGGCGGTCCTAAGACCGTGAGGCATAGCGGTGGCTCCTTACCGGGACGACATCCTGATACAGGCGTCAAGCTTTCAAATTGCCAAATCTCATACAGGTATAGTTCTGGCATTCCTGAGGTCGCATGGGTGGAAAGTGAACGAAGAAAAGAGTTCTCTATCTCCTCTCACAATGGGTTTCCTTCCTAGGGACGCTAATAGATTCTGTAGAAATGAATATTTACCTGACGGAGTCCAGGTTATCAAAACTTCTAAATGCTTGCCGTGTTCTTCACTCCATTCCGCGCCCTACGGTGGCTCAGGGCATGGAAGTAATCGGCTTAATGGTAACGGCGATGGACATAGGGCCATTCGCGCGCCTGCATCTCAGACCGCTGCAATTATGCATGCTCAGTCAGTGGAATGGGGATTACACAGATTTGTCCCCTCTACTAAATCTGGATCAGGAAACCAGAGATTCTCTTCTCTGGTGGTTATCTCGGCCCATCTGTCCAAGGGTATGACCTTTCGCAGACCAGATTGGACAATTGTAACAACAGATGCCAGCCTTCTAGGTTGGGGTGCAGTTTGGCTCAGGGTTCATGGACTCAGGAGGAGAAACTCCTCCCAATAAATATTCTGGAGTTAAGAGCAATATTCAATGCTCTTCTGGCTTGGCCTCAGCTAGCAACACTGAGGTTAATCAGATTTCAGTCGGACAACATCACGACTGTGGCTTACATCAACCATCAAGGGGGAACCAGGAGTTCCCTAGCGATGTCAGAAGTCTCCAAGATAATTCGCTGGGCAGAGACTCACTCTTGCCACCTGTCAGCGATCCATATCCCAGGTGTAGAGAACTGGGAGGCGGATTTTCTAAGTTGCCAGACTTTTCATCCGGAGGAATGGGAACTCCATCCGGAGGTGTTTGCTCAATTTGTTCTCCGTTGGGGCAAACCAGAATTGGATCTCATGGCGTCTCGCCAGAACGCCAAGCTTCCTTGTTACGGATCCAGGTCCAGGGACCCAGAAGCGGCACTGATAGATGCTCTAGCAGCGCCTTGGTTCTTCAACCTGGCTTATGTGTTTCCACCGTTTCCTCTGCTCCCTTGTCTGATTGCCAAAATCAAACAGGAAAGAGCATCGGTGATATTAATAGCGCCTGCGTGGCCACGCAGGACCTGGTATGCAGACCTAGTGGACTTGTCATCCTTTCCACCATGGACTCTGCCTCTGAGACAAGACCTTCTAATACAAGGTCCTTTCAATCATCCGAATCTACTTTCTCTGAGACTGACTGCATGGAGATTGAACGCTTGATCCTATCAAAGCGTGGCTTCTCCGAGTCAGTAATTGATACCTTAATACAGGCACGAAAGCCTGTCACCAGGAAAATTTACCACAAGATATGGTGTAAATATCTTCATTGGTGTGAATCCAAGAATTACTCATGGAGTAGGGTTAGGATTCCTAGGATATTGTCCTTCCTCCAAGAGGATTTAGACAAAGGATTATCAGCTAGTTCTTTAAAGGGACAGATTTCTGCTATGTCTATTCTTTTACACAAGCGTCTGGCAGAAGTTCCAGACGTTCAGGAATTTTGTCAGGCTTTAGTTAGAATTAAGCCTGTGTTTAAACCTGTTGCTCCTCCATGGAGCTTAAACTTGGTTCTTAAAGTTCTTCAAGGGGTTCCGTTTGAACCCCTTCATTCTATTGATATCAAACTTCTTTATGGAAAGTTCTTTTTCTGATGGCTATTTCCTCGGCTCGAAGAGTCTCGGAGTTATCTGCCTTACATTGTGATTCTCCTTATCTGATCTTTCATTCAGATAAAGTTGTTCTGCGTACAAAACCTGGGTTTTTACCTAAGGTGGTTTCTAACAAGAATATCAATCAAGAGATTGTTGTTCCATCGTTATGTCCTAATCCTTCTTCAAAGAAGGAACGTCTTTTGCATAATCTAGACGTATTCCGTGCCTTGAAGTTTTACTTACAGGCTACTAAAGATTTTCGCCAAACATCTAACCTGTTTGTTGTTTACTCTGGACAGAGGAGAGGTCAGAAGGCCTCGGCAACCTCTCTTTCTTTTTGGCTTCGGAGTATAATCCGTTTAGCCTATGAGACTGCTGGACAGCAGCCTCCTGAAAGGATTACAGCTCATTCTACTAGAGCTGTGGCTTCCACCTGGGCCTTTAAAAATGAGGCCTCTGTTGAACAGATTTGCAAGGCTGCAACTTGGTCTTCACTTCATACCTTTTCCAAATTTTACAAATTTGATACTTTTGCTTCTTCGGAGGCTGTTTTTGGGAGAAAGGTTCTACAGGCAGTGGTTCCTTCCGTTTAAGTTCCTGCCTTGTCCCTCCCATCATCCGTGTACTTTAGCTTTGGTATTGGTATCCCACAAGTAATGGATGATCCATGGACTGGATACACTTAACAAGAGAAAACATAATTTATGCTTACCTGATAAATTTATTTCTCTTGTAGTGTATCCAGTCCACGGCCCGCCCTGTCCTTTTCAGGCAGGTCTAAATTTTAATTAAACTACAGTCACCACTGCACCCTATGGTTTCTCCTTTCTCGGCTTGTTTCGGTCGAATGACTGGATATGGCAGTGAGGGGAGGAGCTATATAGCAGCTCTGCTGTGGGTGATCCTCTTGCAACTTCCTGTTGGAAGGAGAATATCCCACAAGTAATGGATGATCCGTGGACTGGATACACTACAAGAGAAATAAATTTATCAGGTAAGCATAAATTATGTTTTTGCCCCTTTTCATGCAATTTAGCTCTGAAATTGTAGCTTTTCTAATTCTAATAAAACTGAAAAAGCACTTGCAGACTTCTCAAGGCTAACCCTGCTACATGTTTCCCCCTAATTGGCTGTAACAGGTAACAAAATAACTCACTTTATACTAACATTATGATCAGGCCTAGCTTTTTCACCCCAGATTGGCTCCTCCAAATGAGGCAAGTAGTAAGTGGAATTTGGCTATTGAAAAACAATTGCAGCACATAAGAGGTTGTTTTGTTTTAAAAAATGTTTACACAATAGTAAAACAAGATAATTGTCTTGTAATTACAAGGTGTTTACTGTCCCTTTAAATAATACATGAATTTAACATTGCTTTAAAAAAAAAAACTAACTCTGATAAAGACTTAATTTTATTTTTAGTAATGTTAGGACAAATTACTATAATTTTTGAGTGGTAGAAAATAAAATAATTGGAAATATTCACAACGCTGTAGTTTATTTTTATGTGTGTCTAATTACTGTTGCGTGGTTTACATTACTTAATGTTGGTTCTCTATAAATAAATGGAACCGCTAATATTAATAGTGATATAAATATCGTCTGTTCCTCACCGGGTATTGCTTGTTTAAGTAATTGTTTATAATATGTCACAGAGGATGAGACAATGGCAGGTAGCCAGATGCTCAACTTGCCAAAACCTTTTCCAAACATAATTTACAGCTAATAATTTTAGTGACTTACTAGTGTTTTGTTTCCTCAGTATATACACTGTAAGTGTAATGTGTACATATTAATATAAATGGTTGTATAATTTCAGCTGAAGACCTTTAAAGTTTGTAGAGCGATTACAGAAAGACACTTGGGATAGTTCCAATCCTAACAGTGAGTTAAACAGATTCCTAAAATTCCGTGCATTTGGCCTGACGTTATGTTTAAAGCCTGTCTGTCTAATATGTTGTTGCCATTGATCAAAGATTTGGATAATTCAGCATTAGAAAGTGTATGCAACATATTACTGAGTGAGTGTATTTCAGCAGAGGAGAAAGATAAATGTGAAATGAAATGTTAGTTTTGTCAGAGAGATTGTCAGGGTGTAGCTTAATGATTCACATTTGAATACCCATTGAAAGTATATAGTGTTACAGAAACGAAGGGGAGAGGCCTTGTATAGTGCGTGATAGTAATACTGAAGTTTTAGTCTTAATTCATACTAAACAGTTGTGCCATATAAATGTCCTGTGCTAGGGAATTCTACTGCTGCACTGTTGTTTGCATGTAACTGTGTTTAGCATCCTCAGATGGGTTAAACTCATAGTTGAAGTCCATTCCAGAGCAGCAATGCATTATTTGAACTCTACTGAGCACATCAAGAAGAGGCATAAATACCTCCCAACTGTCCCACATGATGCTGGATTGTCATGGATTCAGAGGCCAGGCCTGTTTCCTTTTCACTTCCTCTTGGTGTCCCGGTTTTAAAGTACTATCTGAGCCATGCCCCTGTCCCACATGCTCACAGCCCACCCAGACACACCCAATGTCTGTTTATAACCCTGCCCTTCGATCACGGCCTATTCGGACCCTGCAATATCTCACAAAGCCTTGTGGAAATGTTAGTATATATGAACATATGTTTATAGCCACTAATCACCAGCTTGCTCCCAGTAGAACATATTTATGCCTTTCAACAAAGGATACAAAAAGAACAAAGTGCATTTGATAATTAAAGAAATATTGAAAAGTCTCTTAAAATACATGCTCTATCTGAACCATGAAGGGTTCATGCACTTTCACTCCCCTTTAATTTTGAAGCAAATGTAGCATGAGGTTTATTTTGCAAATTAATTCTAATGATTCCTTATAGTCCCTTGCGCAACTTGTTCAAGGTATGAACAGTTCAGTTTTATTCTGAGCTGGCGATGCAGGAGTATCTCCAAATATAATGCACAGAGGTAGCTATCTTTTGTATAAAAATTTATGTTACTCAAATGTATATTGAAACAGGAAAATGCTTAGGGCAGAAGTATTCTCCAGTTCTATTGGTTGACAGGAATATACCTCCATAGGTATAAAAAGCACAGAAACATCACTTTTTCACGTAATTAAAACATTTTAAAATTTCCTTTTTAGATGCAACAAAGAAAATGTTTTATGTTGATTTAGTAATGATAAATATATACTGGAATGTGTAATGAACATATTTAGAGTATCCAAAGAATCCACAGCACCAAGGTAGTCTTCACAATATTATACCTTTATTTTCATGATACAATGAAAATAAAGGTATAATATATAATATTGTGAAGACTACCTTGGTGCTGTGGATTCTTTGGATACTTTGATGGACTTGGGGTATGCAGTAACCTCTTGCCACGGGCACCATTACTGAAAGGGGAGAAAAGTTTTTTTCATAGAGTGTTAAGCTTATTGATTGATTTAATGAACATATTTAGAGACACAAGGCTTACAGATGCCAACACTGAAAGTGTTATATCCCCCACCCCACACACTGTTTTTGTCATCATCTGTTGGTCTGTGTCAGCTCAATCAGATGGTCAGATATGCAGCACCTGACCCACAAATGGGCAGTTTGGTTCTTTTTTTTTATGTTGTACTCATCAAAAGTATATAAAACCATTATGAATGTGTGTATGGTGGTGGTGCGGGGAGTGAAGGTGAATATTGAGTGAGCATTTAAATTCAGTAGTATCTCTGAATGAGAGCTCTGCATAACCAATAATGATATTCTGAACAAAAATATTAATTGAGTCAGTGTGATTTCTGCTCATTGTGGTCTGAATGTCATATAAAGGTGTGCGGCTCTGTATACTTGGAAAGCTCAGATAACACACATGAAAAGCACTTTTCTAGGTTGATGTAAAACCTTATATCTGTACATATAAAGGATATCTCACCCTAGAATATTTCTTATGGGCTTTTTGGCAAGTTCCTTTGTTGCATTTACGATGCACGACCAATACAGTGATGATCTCAAACATCTGTAAATCCTCTGGTATTTTAAGTGAGCAAGTTGCAGAGCTCTGTCACTGTGTTATGTCCATTGGTTGGTTAGGAGGAAATGTATTATTTTCATATCTAAAAACATATAAAATTAGACTAAAAATACATACATACATTCATACATATATTCATACATTAATAAATATAAGTAAAATAACGAATTAACTGCACTGCTGCCTACATGCCCAACATGCCCATATTAGTTATACAGGTTTCAGAAATCCTTATAGGAAACTGTTTCCAGGCTAATTAGAAGCCAAAAAAATAATAAAGTGCATATGTATATGATCTGCCTAACCCTGAGATTTTAGCTTTGTACCCATAAACCCTAAGATTAAAGCTAAAATCCTTAATGTTCCCTGCAATGGGTATCTCACCATCTACTGTATATATCCTTAGAGATGTGAGATCTGTAGATTTTCAGCTTCACGTTGGCATTGCCAAACTAGCACATTTTATCCATAAATAGTTTTTCGCTTTCAACTTGTTCCCTTAGGGTTCTCTTCAAAGAGACTGAAGTTTGTTTATAGCTACATTTTTGACAGGTTGTTTTCCTGGCATATTATTTCAAATATTTCAAGTTTCAGACTGTATTGTTGGAAGATACTTTCAGCAACCTCTAAGTGAATCATCTTCTGGAGTTGTACCAACCTAAAACCAAACCAAATGCAGACTGAGGAGGGATTCTGCAGATAGAGTATCCAGGCTGTTTAGGAATAAATTACAAATTACTATCCAGCAATCACATCTGATCCTCTTCACTTTCATTGCATGTAAGGACTTAAAACATTCATTTTAACAACCCTCAAGGTTTTTTGTTTTTTTTTAATTCTTCGCTAGTAAACTATTTGTTCTTGGCTAGGGCATGATTTTTTTTTTTTAATTGAGAAAGGAGGTATGGGTCTTTAAATTACAAATACATTAGTGGGAACATTTCAGCCCATTAAAAAGAAATGATTCCTAATAAACATGGTAACTTAATTCAGTGTCATGTAACAGCTGCTTGGACCACCTAGTCCAGTGATGACGAATCTTGGCACTCCAGACGTTTCAGAACTACAGTTCCCATGATGCTCGACTGGACTGCAGAGTGCTTAAACACCTCTGCAGTACAGTCGAGCATTATTGGAAATGTAGCTCTGAAACATCTGGAGTGACAAAGGTCACTATTACTGACCTAGTCTGTTCATAGGAGAAAACCATAATTGATCTTTGACCTAGAAAGTGATTTGTTTTTTAAAAAAAAATAAAAAAATAGCCTATTGCAGCCCAATAGCAATTAATAATCCTTTTTTTTTTTTTTTTTTAATTGAAGTTATAGGGACTCTTTGGACCTTTAGATCTTTCCGTCTTATTGATCATTATAATCAAATTGTCATCTTTCTAACATAGTTGTATGGCAAATAATGTCATGAATATTATTTTGGAGAGCATTACATAACCTTTATCCATATTCATATATTGCATAAGCCTATTAAATCCAATTCTCTTATGTCATGTATATCGCAGGGATCACTTGTGACACTGGAAATCATAGAAACAGCCCAGTCTTGTCATACAAGCACACCTTATGAGTGAAAAAGGTTAATTAAAGTAGAATTGTTCCTTAGCCCAGTTGGTGATGTGCAATGAAGTCCCTGTGAGACCAAATTACATTTTAATGGTTTGGGATAAATTACTATACAGTATAAGATTAACTTGCTTCATTGAACAGTGAGTCTTTTGCAAAAGGTTATTGTGTAAAAAATAAAAATAAAAAATAATATAAACCTACAATTCACACGGTCTAACAAGACAAGTGTAGTCTACAGTAATGATAAATGTGCTTAGAAGTTCTATGGTGTCTAAATATATAAACATTCCCAGATCTTTTATTTGACTTGTAATAATTTGAAGATATTTAGTTTAACAAGCTGTTAAATTCTTTCCTTTTTATTCAACTAACATTTATTTTCACGTAAAAAAAAAACTTTTACTCTGGATAGCTAACGATCTTATAATCATAAAAAAATATAAATTAACTTTGCAGCAGAAGTATATTGTATAATTAATTTAATGAAATCTTATCATTAATCTTTGATACATATATAACAAATGCAACACATGACTTGTATGTAGGGTTTCCAGCACCAGTGGAGACTTCTAAAATACTACCTATATCCCAAATTTTCCATAAACAGGACAGTGTATTATTATTATACTTAAAGGGAATGTAAATATCTTGAGATTTGTACCTAAAATATTTATAAATAGTGATATTTTTTATGTCTTGTGTCCAAAGGTGTATTATTACTTTCACAATTGAAACAGCATTAGAAATGTTAAAAAGTTATGTTTATTTTTAAATGAAAACAAAGATAACCCAGTGTTTATGAAAACCTGTATGTGGGACTATGACCCTTTGAACTGTGATTGGCTTATTTTAAGGTATGCACTATTTTTATTAAATTTAAATGTATAGTTGAATGAACGAATGCCTGAATGAATTAATTAATGAATTAACCAGTTAATTAATGATAGTGTATATGTAATGGAGCTCCCATGTTAAAGTAGTTTGTTCAACCAAAGGCTCTCAAGACGGCAGCTATTCCATGGACCTATGTCATTTGACTAATTTAAGTTGCATCCTACGGGAAGTATAGATTTTTGAAGCATTGTTTGGGTTTTCTTGTGTCCACTGTGAAGGTGCTGTTAGAATGAAGCTCAAGAGAGGAGGTTTGATTAGGTTCTTCTCTCCAATGGCTTCTCCTTTACCCTTTCTTCTTCCTTCTCTTTCCTTCCTTCTTTATGCTGTTCTCCTCTCTTTCTCTCATATCCCCCCCAGTGTAGCCACCATGTAAATAGGTTGTACTCCCTTGCTCTTAAAAATGTCTTGTAGCTTAATCTTACTGTATCTTTTTCTTTCGTGTTTATGACCTGCAGGTAACATTCTTGTCCACGTACAAAAAGATTCTAAGGGGATTATATTGTGTCACATATGTAATATTTAGTGTTTCTGACTCAGAAACTATCAGATTCACTGGTACAATGGCTAATAATGATGAAGAGTGCTATTATGTACACCCTGTCCTAGTAGGCTAACGCCTCTACTTTCCTTGTGTACAGCACCCTACAATTACGATTATCACATTACAGAACAATATTTCATCTATAGGGTCATTTGTCAGTAGTGCCATTTTCCTCTTACCCCTTTTTATTATTTATTCTACATTGTTTTGTTTTATGTTTGTTTTTGCTTTCTCTCCATTTTCATGATTATCATTAATATGCCCCAAATTGTAGAAGTATTTAGTGGCAAAATTGTAAAAAAAAATACAGTATATGGAACAAATTAGGTATACAGAAAGAATCATAAGAAATAATTTTTGTACTTATGATAAATTAATAACTGTTTTTATATATTATCTCCAGGTCTCAAGCTAGGGATGGAAAGAGATGCCTATGTCATGATTGCAGAAAAAGGAGAAAAATTGTATCATATGGTGAGCAAGAAATCCAATCTCATCAAAGACCGAAGGAGGAAGTTCAGCACCATCCCCAAGTGCTTCTATGGCAAGTAAGTTCATTTGAGGCTGAAAAGGACCATTCTTCTGCTTGACCTGACTGGCATTGCAAGTTTTCTGAGGATAGCCTTCAGCATTCTTAATCGGGCTCACAATGACTGGGTAACTTGTACGCTGCTGAATGAGAACAGATCAATGCATTGAGGGCCTCTTGGGGATTTCCACAAAGAAAGTAAAGTCCTTCCTTTATCTTCCCAGTAAAGCTTCCACCTAATTATTATAGTACTGGGCATCACTTCTCAGAGCTATTATAAAAATGTAAGACAATGATATCACCCTTGTCAGACACATTTGTTATATATATATATATATATATATATATATATATATATATATATATATATATATATATATATATATATATATATATATATATGCATATGGAAGAAAAGCAGTTAAAGGAGCATTCTAGTGCAAGAATAAAGATGCTCTATATCTTTAGAGTGTGTTATTTTTGCATTGCAAACCCTAGCTTTCCAGGGGTTAAACACAAAGATAAAGCATTGCAGTTCATAGTTGCCAATCACTGGTAGTGTCCTGCTTATGGTAAAAAAATAACGTGCTTGTCCTACAGCCCCTAGAGAGGCAATAACCGCACATTCTGTATGCTAAGTTTTCAAAATGCTGCAAATTCCCTAAACCAGCTATATGATTTTGCAAACCAAGGTTACAGAATTTGTTTTTTAGCTTCCCAAGGGAACATAGGACAATAGAGATGTGTAATGTCCCTTTCACTCCCATAAAGATATGGTGAGCATTGCACTACTGGGAGCTAGCTGGTTATTGGTGGCTACACACATATGCCTCTTATCATTGACTCTCTCAATTTGTTGAGCTAGGTATCAGTAGTGCATTGCCTTCAGGATTTAATTTACTGTCAGTAGTTAAACACAATAGTTAATGAAGAACTGTTGTAATGATTTGGAGCACTAAGTACTAAGGTTTCAAAGATGTACACAAAAAGAAAGAAGCTCTCAACCAGAGAATGAACAAAAACATAATAGCTTGTTCTCTGGCTAGTTGGCTTCTCAGGAGCTGCTACTTTTTGCCCAGTGTGTGCCTTTTACAGAAATAAACTTTTCAGACTGGTATTGCAAAAAAAGCACAGTGCATCCCTAAAATACCAGGCAATCCCTGTCTGAATGAGAGACATGGTAACCCATAGACACACCTTTTGGCCTTGTGTGGGCTTCATCGGTTAGGTGCAGCAATTAAACATGTCACTCTTTTTTTGTGTGTGATGAAATTGGCTGTTTAAAGGGACAGTCAACACCAGAAGATGGATAATCCCTTAATTACCAATTCCCCAGTTTTGCATAACCAACACAGTTATAATTATACATGTTTTACCTCTGTAATTACCTTGTATCTAAGCCTCCGCAGACTGCCCCCTTATTTCAGTTCTTTTGACAGACTTGCATTTTAGCCAATCAGAGCTGTCTCCATGGTAAATTCACGTGCATGAGCTCAATGTTATCTATATGAAACACGTGAACTAATGCCCTCTAGAGGTGAAAAACTATCAAAATACATTTATATTAGAGGCGGCCTTCAAAGTCTAAGAAATTAGCATATGAACCTCCTAGGTTTACCTTTCAACTAAGAATACCAAGAGAACAAAGCAAAATTGTTGATAAAAGTAAATTGGAAAGTTGTTTAAAATTGCATGCCCTATTTGAAACATGAAAGTTGTTTTTGGACTTGACTGTCTCTTTAAATTGGTACTGAAACTTGCAGGAAAGGTATAGTGCATATCTAGGGATGTCCTGCTCTCACTCACTGTTCTGGTGGTGGATAAGGGGCATGTCTACATAGTTATGAAGAAAAAAAAAAAGCTTTATTCTGGACAGAATTTTCTTATTTTGGAAAAAAAGAAATAATTTGAAAAATGTAAAACCCTCTTATTTGCATGTAAAAAAAATTACTTTGAGTTCCCTGAAAGCACTGTAAATCCAAAAGGATACATTTTAACATGTGAGCCTTTTCTATATGCTTAGCTGAGCATTTGGAGACATTAAAAGGATGGACTAGTGCCTCAGATTCCCCATGTAAGAATTTCAATGCTTTATGCTGAAGAAACTTGTGTGTCAGTCTAACATACATTCTTAAGATATATTTAAATTCAACATACATGAAAAAACATTTTACCTCTGTTTAGAAATGCTAGTGTTCACTGGCAATAAAAACACATTTTCTTCTCTTTAGATAAACTTCCTATTTCTGTTATTATATAAAAAAAAATAGTGTTAGAAATATGTTTAATTCCTCAGTATTGACTGGCTTTCAAAATTGTTAGACTTCCCTATTTGAAATATGTTTGTGAAACAGAAGTGTTGTGTTATTTTAAGAGAACACAGGGCTCCCCCTAGAGGAGCTGAACTACCTTCCTTGGTTCCTCTATTTTAGCCGACCTAATACAGTTACAATTTACCAAACTCCATATGGGCTCAGCAAAATTATGTATATGGTAAAATCCATGTTTTAATTTGTTTTATATATGAAGATCAAATGTTAAATTGAATTTCTTCTTGCTTACAAAAATAACCATTGTATGCACAAGAAGATTTGTCTCTGCCCACCAATAGAGCTGTGAGAGTTTGTCATTAGCCAGTAATTAATCTGTCATTGAGTATCAATAGTGCACAAACAAGTACTTTCAAAATTATAAACAGCTTTGACAAACCTTTATGCAAAAAATATGTTTACATTGCTGCTCCTTCACTTGCATCATGACTGAAAATATTAAGTCTGATGTCCATTTGCAGTTATATTTTCAATGTATTTGGTCTTTGTCATCACTGGAATGAGCGTAAGGAATAAGTTCCCTCGGATATCATTGTATTGCTTTTTCCTCTTTTTATGTCTCCTTGTGACTTCCTTTGATCTAGCTGACCACACAATTATGAGAGACAGGAAGTTACCTCCATTCTTTGCATTTTTTCATTGTACAATGACAAAATTTTAAAGCACATCCGTTGCAAAGCTTAATAATGTATTGATGCTGGGTTTAATTTAAATGGTGTTGATGCAAAGTAAAAGATGAGATTTAATTCAGCTTTTAATTGACATAAGTGTATGGCTAGATAGTGCTGACTATTGTACTGGGCAACTTACATACTGAATATCACTGTGTTCCTGTTTTTTAGTGAATGCACAATATTTAATATTGTTCACAGCTTAGTAAAGTTTTTTAAAGGGACAGTCAAGTCCAAAAAATAATTTCATGATTCACATAGAGCATGTCGTTCTAAACAACTTTCCAATTTACTTTTATCACCAATTTTGCTTTGTTCTCTTGGTATTATTAGTTGAAGGCTAAACCTAGGAGGTTCATATTCTAATTTCTTAGACCTTGAAGGCCGCCTCTAAGCTGAATGCATTTTGACCGTTTTTCACCACTAGAGGGCGTTAGTTCATGTGTTTCATATAGATAACATTGAACACATGTACGTAAATTTACCGAGGACTGAGCACTGATTGGCTAAAATGCAAGTCTGTCAAAAGAACTGAAATAAGGGGACGATCTGCAGAGGCTTAGATACAAGGTAATCACAGAGGTTAAAAGTGTATTATTATAATTGTGTTGGTTATGAAAAACGGGGGAATTGGTAATTAAGGGATTATCTATCTTTTTAAACAACACAAATTCTGGTGTTGACTGTCTCTTTAAGTATAAGTGTTAAGAATGTTTTAGTGGCTTATGGGGTTGTAGCCTGAGTATGGCCTTGTCAAGCTATAATTCTTAGTTTTTTTAAGGGCTATTATGATGAAAATATGCATGTTGTAATTCATTAGAGCATATAATCTAAACACAACTCCCTCTAACCTTTATGTGTTTAACTCCTGCATCTGGGGTTGAACACATAATTAAGGTACCGTATGGTAGCACCAGAGCATTGCTGGTCCAGAGTGGAAACTGTTGCTGATCAATCAGCATAATTAGAATAGCCTTTTAAGCCTGCACAGAAACTGATTTATATTTCATTTGCATATGTGTGAGCATTAGTGGGAATAGTTTTCATTGTATGGTATTGTTGATGGGCTATAGCCCAGATTTATTAGGTTTCTAGGATCAACACTGGTAAGTAGGGTGGTACAACCTGAATGTTTATTGAACCAGTCAGCCATTGTATCTTTTTATTTATGCAAAATTAGGAAAACTGTTTATGGTTGGTAAAGATTTGTCATATATATTTACATTTGCAGTTTTATTTAAATTTAATATTTAAATCCGGGATGGCCAACTGGCTGTTCATAAGCCACATGTACCCCTCTGCACTGGTTTTTGCAACCCCAGGAAAAATCAGAGCTAAGAATGTGTACTGTGGTTTTTGTGTCACCAGGAAAAAGCAGAACTAAAACTCCGATTGGATGAGCAAATAAGATGCCACAACTCAAGAGCCCTCTAGATTCACCCACCTAGGAGATTAATAGATACAGATTTGTCCACAGCACTGTGTCTTTCAAAAATGCTTTATTCTCTGTAAATTACAGGCATAGAAACAGCCTTACTCAATGCAGAGCATTAGTAAGAGTGGCAACACTCGAAACGTCGCTGTTTCTATGCCTGTAATTTACAGAGAATAAAGCATTTTTGAAAGACACAGTGCTGTGGACAAATCTGTATCTATTATTGGAATTGGGGGAACTTGGCAGGACCCTGTCTTCATGTGCACTACACTCCTGAGTTGCTGTACTGAAAATTGGGTATACCTAGGAGATTGATGTTACCCTGTAATCTTACTTAAACCTGGCCATGGGTCATTGGACATGTTTAGGACACATATTATGTTTTTGTGTTTTTCATAGCCATGGCCCTTAAAGGGATATGAAACCCAAATGTTTTTCTTTCATGATTCAGCTAGAGCATGCAATTTTAAGAAACTTTCTAATTTGCTCCTATTATCAATTTTTGTATTCATTCTTTTGGTATCTTTATTTGAAAAGCAGGAATGTAAGTTTAAAAGCTGGCTCATTTTTGGTTTAGCACCTGGGTAGCGCTTGCCAATTGGTTGCTAAATGTATTTGTTAAAACAACAAATATTACCTTTCTGATTACAGTACTGTACTATCTATCTGATGGTACTAAGTATAGAAAAGTATTGAATATTATATATAACTACCTTTAGGCTACATCTATAAGCTGTAGTATGACATGTAAATATCACCTAAATAACACAAGACGTTGTTTGTTACAACTGGTCCCATCCCATTTCCAAACTGACCTATTTTACAGATGCAAATATCCCAAAATCCAAATTATTCCCAAATTACTAAGCAAATGTAACTGTAAAAATATTTTATTTTCTATAGCAATGTATATTTAAATACTAAATTTAACATTCATTAAAAAAAAAAAAAAAAAATTAACTCTTGAACGCTGCTTCCCATAATACTCATGCTATTTTGTTATTTTTTTAAAAATCTAATAAAATATAAAATTTGTTCGCAAAAAGTATGTGTTGAATGCTTGGCAACCATTGACAAATTCTGCCAACATATGTCATTTTAAAGTCATAGCAAATTTTAGCGTTTGTAAAACGCTAGGATTTACTAGTGCAACAAATAAAGGAGACTTTTGAAACACTAGGATTTATCAGTGGAAGAAATAAAGGTGACTTTCAGTCATGAAGTATAAAATACTTAAAGGGACACTGAACCCAAAAATTTTCTTTCGTGATTCAGTTAGAGGATGCAATTTTAAGTAACTTTCTAATTTACTCCTATTATCAATTTTTCTTCATTCTCTTGCTATCTTTATTTGAAAAAGAAGGCATCTAAGCTTTTTCATTAGTTCAGTACTCTGGACAGCACTTTTTTATTGGTGGATGAATTTATCCACCAATCAGCAAGAACAACCCAGGTTGTTCAACAAAAATGGGCCGGCATCTAAACTTACTTTCTTATATTTCAAATAACGATACCAAGACAATGAAGAAAATTTGATAATAGGAATAAATTAGAAAGGTGCTTAAAATTTCATGCTCTATCTGAATCATGAAAGAAAAAATTTGGGTTCAGTGTCCCTTTAATCCTGAAAGATTCTTTATTTGTCAGGCAGCCCATGACAGAACGCTATTTTATCACTTAGGTGATTTTTGCCAATAGCGTGCTAGCTATCCTGCATAATGCAAGCTGACCCGCACGCTATTGGCTAAGAGGTGTAAACGTCACCTCAGTGAAAAATAGAATTCTGCCATAGGCAGCCTGAGGAGCTCAGCACGGTGAATGCTTCAGACAAATAAAGGAAACTTTCAGCATGAAGTATTTTATACTTTATGACTAAAAGTCACCTTTATTCGTTCCACTGATAAATCCTAGTGTTTAAAAAACGCTAGAATTTACTATCACTTTAAATAAATGTGCTCAAACATTCACTCATCCCTTGTTTCAGCTTATAGGTAACCAAATAGCATTTGTACAGTAACAGAGCACTAACCTTGCCATACATTGTTACAAACTACTCAAATTTGCCCAAGTAAATATAGAGTATTTTCAGTAACTTTTGTAAAAAAAAAAATCTATCATATAAAATTACAGTAAAATAGTGAGCACTTAAAATGAGATATATATATATATATATATATATATATATATATATATATATATATATATATATATATATATATATATATATATATATATTCCAGAGACTCTTTATTCAAACTACCGGTGGTGCCTTAGTACCTTTGAATGATTTTTTGTTTTTTTTTTACTGTATCAGCACCCTTCCTCATTTATTTGTGTGAGTATCACTGGGAAACTATCTCAGGATGAATTTTGGCTGCATTCATTTTTTCTAATTGAATGTTTACAGAACATCCTGACATACATTGTTAAACTAATGACTATTTAGGATTCCACATTCGATTTCAGAAAATGTAATTTAAAATAGAGAGTGGAATATTGAAATGCTGATTCTCCTAGACAGATCAGCAAATAGGTTTGCTGGGGACATGCTGCTGATGTGTGGTCAGATGTTTTGGGCCCTAACTGGGGATTGCTAAAGATATGCTTATGATCTAAGATGTCCTATTTTTGGATGTCATTTTTTTAAAGGGCTTCAAATGCATTTGGTCTTAGCTCTGATGTTTAGACATGTAGCTTTTTAATTGTTTTACTGGGCTCATGCTTCTCAAAGGGTTCATGTGTCTAATCTGAGGTCCTATGTTGTTGGCACATAACTTCTTAAAGAGGTTACTTGGGACATGCACCTTATCCGAGGTCCCACATTGTTAGTACATAGCACCCTAAATAATTTGTTGAGGACATGCACCTGATCTAAAATCCCACATTGTTAGTACATCACATCTTACAGTATTTGCTGAGGACATGCATCTGATCTGAGGTCACATATTCTTAAAGGGACTGTTAGGGACATGCTTGGAATCTGAAGCTTGTCTTGGGTTCTGATGTGTAGACATGTAGTTTCCTAGGTGGACACATGGATGTTAACATGCATTTGTATTAAGCACAGTGGCACCCAGTTTTCATATTAAATAAATGCATACAAATACATTTTGCCTGACATAAAAATTTAGGGGATTTTACAAACTGTATTATTTTTCCATGCAAAAATATTAATATGTTTAAATGCTGCTTTTTCACATAAATTACTATTTTTTTCCACCCGTAAAGTTACAATAAATCCCAAATATTTTTTTTTTCATGATTCAGAACATTAATTTAAAAAAATAAATAAATCCTGCTTTACTTCTGTTATCAAATGTACTTCATCTTCTTGGTATCCTTTATTGTAAGAGCAACAATGCACTACTGGGACCTAGCTGAACAAATCTGGTGAGTTAATGAAAAAAGGCATATATGTGTAGCCACCAGTCGGCAGCTAGCCCCCAGCAGTGAACTACTGCTCCTGAGGGTACCTAGGTATGCTTTTGAACAAGGGATAGCAAGATATCAAAGAAAGTTAGTTAACATAAGTAAGTTGGAAAGTTGTTTAAAATGATATGCTCTATCGGAATCATGTTTAAGTTCACATGCTTTTTATTTGTATTTTTTACTTTGTACTCCAAAAACATTATTGAGAGCTTTCAAAAATGGTATACCAACCCAGCAGAAAATGATATATACTGATTTTACCCATTTCTAAACTATTGACCAATTTGGATGCATTTTGACTTTTGCACAGATTTTATTTAATAGTTTTCTCACAAATTTTTGTTTGAAGTTTTCTCACATTCTCAGCTCACAGTAAACATAATACTTTCCTGTTGTAATAAAAAGTATGACACTTGTACACAACTGGAATACTATCAGGCTGATCATTTCCTGATATTGAACACTAATGGATTGGAATAAAGGCCTGTGTTTATGGGCACCAAGTATACAAAGCTAGTCTTTTAACTTATCACATTCCTATGCCTGGCTTCAAGCTTTAGACCTTTGTCTCTGATACATATTGAAACCTTTAAAGGGACATGGAAGTCCAAATTAAACTTTTGTGCCAGAACTTACTGTTTTTTTAAAAAAAAGGAAAAAAAATAAAAGTTTAACTTAAGGCTATTTCAAATGCACCTCTTTTTTACGTCCCCCCCTTTTTTAAGCTCCTTTTTATAAAAGCATACTACATACTTCCACTATGTTTTGGATCTCTGGGCACTGTTCTATTCCCTCCCCCAGCTTTCCTTTTAGTATAAAAGTCCCAGGACTTCTCTGACACTGCCCAACGTCGTACATGTAACGCTGATAACCCTGCCCAGTCAGTTGCAATTCCGAGCATAAGTTTCCCTCTCACATCTTAGACCTGTCCGTCTCTCGGGGTTAGAGAAATAGATTTTGGAAGATATGATGCTATAGCAGGCTCAGTATTATGCACGTCTTGAGTGCTGTATGTTTAACATTGTTACAAACATTGCTGTAAGCACAGCTACCGGAGACCTTCCCACATCTTTCCCTTCCCAGGGCAAGTGTTTTGGTAACCAATGTATAAACAAGGACTGTCCATATACCTCTAATGGCACACCCAACTCCACTCACAGAACACACTTGACTCTGTCCTAACACCCTTAAGCTCCGCCCCCAAATCTCACACAGACAGGACCAAGGTATCAGGCAAATGTTAACAGGCACGATATAGTGCTTGAGATGTGCACTCTCTTGAGCCTTTCTTAGTATGCTCTCGTGGCAAGGAATAAGGTTTTTCCAATGAGATCAAGAGAAAGAGGTAAATTGGATAACAGAAGTAAATTGGGGAGGTTATTCTTTTTATTTTATTTTTTATTTTATTTTTTTGTATTAAATTGTTTGCCCTATTTAAATCATGAAAGTTTAATTTTGATTTTCATGTGCTTTTTATTTAACAAATGCTTCTCCCATTAAGATCATCTACACTATCTGAACATAGTCCCCACATCAACATTCTCGGAGAATAGGTATCATTTTATAAAGTAGCTTTTGGTATATAAACGCCAGTGTCATTTTAATATGTTTTAATGGCTACAGATTAAGTCGGGTTTCTTATGCCAATTTATTTATTTTGAATCCTTAGGGGGGTGAAATATATTGGTCACATAAATTACTGCTGTCAATTTTTAGAACTTTTGATTTTTCAGAGTCTGAGTAAACAGCAGAAAGAAAAAGTTTCACTGTCTTTATCTGAGCTGGTCAGAGAGTTAAGGTCTTTAGCAAATGAACCGATTTAGCAAGGGCAATGTCTGAATCATTATCCTGTAATACCTTTCACATCCATTCAGCTCCAGTAATGGTTAATTTACGAGAGAGCAGTATTCATTCTTTTTCCACTGCTTGTTCTAAGATGAAAGTAGGTTTTATATTGACAGCAATTTATGCAAATCTTTGCCCTAAAGAATTGATAAAATAGATTTTTTTTGCATCTACTTTGTTCTTTATAAGCCATTGCGGCTTTCCCTATGTATTTTGATTTTTTTTTTTTAAATTGGGGTAATGGACTAAATAAAGTCTAGATGGAACTAATCACTAAAAATAGCTCAGCTGCACATAGTATGAATTGATTCTTCAAGTTGTCACTTTCTGTTGTGCACTTTGACCCTGTGATGACTGCCCATTTAAACATGCTACTGCTTTAGTACTATTTGTGTTTAAAGAAAGGACTGACCATTACACGTCACTGTCATTTGACTCCTTAAAATGTTACTGCCATTTGCACAGCACACTATAAACCTGTGAGCAACTCGCCCTTCAAAGGGGTACTAGAGTCAGAATTAAACTTTTGTGATTTCATGCAGTTTTAATAGAATTTGCTTCCATTATTACATTGTGTACAGTTTTTTTATATGCACACTTTGAGGCACCAGCTACAACAGAGCCTTTGCAAACGTACACAGTGTATATGTATACGAGTCCGTGATTGGCTGATGGCTGTCACATGAACGGGGTCTGGCAATTGAAGTAAATTTTGAAATCTATTGCATTGTCTTTTATTATGTACTTGTGATCATGCAAGTCTTCTCTAGTTAATGGACCTTTAATCAAGTAAACCTTCTTTAATCATATAATGGACTTACCCTAAAATCCTCTCTCATTTGTGCACTTTGACTGTAAATGTGACATACTCTTGCAATTAGTACACTTTGGTCCTGGCCAGAATGGATCTGTCACAACAATCGTGTATTTGGTCAAAGAATGGAATGATCCCATAACAGTGTTATTTAAACATGCTATTTGTATTATTTGCATTTATTTGCATGAAAAAAGCAGTTAACGCTGTGTATTTTATTTATTTATTTTTTTAATTTTTATTAAGGTTCAGTTAATGCTATACAGACAATGCATTTCAGTACAGCTTACGTTAAACAGACAAGAGAAAAAAGAATATTTTCAAATATACATCAACAAGTTCTATACAGCGTGGATATATAGCATTGATTAGGGTTAGATGGTGAACATAATGCTTGCCATGGGAACGTTAAGTCTTCCAGGTGTAGCATGGGGCCGCTATTGGACCTCTTAGTATTAGAGAAGGGACAGAGTAACAGAAGACTGCCATGATAATTAGAGGATCACTCATGGATCCCAATAGTGAACCTTAGTTTTTTTTGTTTTGTATAATATTAACATAATATGTACCACACTCAAAAGTATCCACATTTAAATGAAACTGGCCAAACATTGAATAACTGACATCCAGATGTCAGGGTGGGCAACATATAATACTTATATGATGTAATGAGCAGTTGCCTAAAACTATAGAAACTATCACAAGGTTCTAGTATCTAGTATTGGGGGCTGAGAAACCCTAAGGTTTACTGTTGATTATACTGCTATCCTCTAAGTGGGGAATAGTAGGCCAAACATATCTGTTGGAGAATAATAAGGAATATTAGAGATGTAAGGTCTAGTAGTGAGCGTCAAGTTGTGTGGCATGAAGTGGATGCACTTGGCATCAACAATTAAGGGGAATTGAACATTTGGGAGTTAGCCTGCTCCAGGTATAATAGAGGGGGGCTTTTAAGCAAGAAGTTACTGGGAATGCCACGCCGCCCGGCCACAGGAAGCACGGCGTTGAATTTAGCTTTCACGGGTAATTGTGTTAATGGGGATAAGGGTCAAAACTTTATACCATTTTTGTGTGTGTCATAAAACTCAGATAAACACAAACTCAGTATGACAAAATGGGGAGACAACACAAAAATAGCCAAGCAACACAGAACAATGAGTATAGGAAGTATGTTAGTATGATATAAGCTGGAAATTGGGAAAATATCCTCCTTAAAACAGAATGCTTGAATCTACTGGAGTCTGGACTCATTTGTATGCAACCAATATTCTGTAAACTATATAGGGGGCACTGATTATAAACATCTAGGTATTATATATTAAAGGACAAAAGTGTCCCACAATTTCTTATATTTCTCAAAGTAGATGTTATAGGATATCTCCCTAATTAGATGAACTGCCCGTCATCTAACTCTGCTGCACCAGTACAATCAGACTTATATGTTGTCACGGTAGATATGGCATGGCTATAAGACAATACAGTGCTATACAATTAGAGAAAGCAAATAATTATATTAACCTCAGTGAGTGCTAACAAAGTAAGAGTGGTATACAGCTGGGGTATGAACATCGAATATGAATAGAGACAACATGTCTGTAGAGGTTTGTCAAAGGATTAATAATCACAGTTCTCTGAACAGCTTAGGTAACATTGTGATCAAGTTCTTCTAAGCAGCCTTACACATACTAAGCAGTTAGCCCACCCCTATTTTATGGAATTGCCCCTCAGGCAGGGTAAGTCTCTCCGGATCACAATAGTATGGAATGCCTTGAAGCCCTGTTACCTGGTCCCTCACACTGTACCCCCAGAGCCAGTCCTCACAGTCAGTTATCATTATCGGTCTGTCAGATGGCAAGTGTGAGATATTCAGCTGCAGTAAATGCCGTGTGTAGCAAACACCTGGGCGGTTTGAGGCAAATGAGGGGTGTTTTATTTGCTGCTGCGATTCTCTTTGAACTTTAAGCTCCTATGCTGCTAGGACTCTCCCAGACAAGAGCGTTTTTTTCTCTGCCACGAGGAGCATCTGAGATCCAGGTAAGGAAGGAGTGATTCTTTTGCGGTCTTGACCCGCCTTGATCTTTAGGAGAAATTTCTGCTTGGCTACTTCTTGGAGGACTTTGCGTAGCTTCATGTACTGATGTGATAGCTGGTCTGGTTGCAGCAATGTCACCAGTAGCATTAATTGCATAAGGAGTCACAGCTTTCCTGCCCCGCACTTGGTGTTCCTCCTCAGGGAGTTGCTGATCTCTTTTGTTGCTGACTGGGGCAGCCGGTGAGCCCTGGGGCCCCAAAACGCTACCATCTCTGTCCTCCGCTTCAACAGGATCGAATACAGCAGGTGTTTGGGGGTTATATGTGTTTCTGGGCTCAAGTGCAATCTGGAGTGTAACTTCAAAGGCAGCCTGATGTTCTGAGGGTAAGCGGCACAACCCATTCAGGAAACTGGTCTCGCTATCCATGTTGGTCAGCTGTAGAGTGGCTTGAGTGGGCACATAGAAAGTAAAGAATGCTAGCAGTGTTTTGCGGATTGTCACTGCTTACTAACGACAGGGCCACATGAGTGCCCTGCCGGGGGGTTAGATAGTGGGCCGCAACCCTTGTTATGCTCCGGTAGGCTGAATCTGGTTCCAAATCCAAAAATAGCGGTATCAGATTAAAGAGCTATATCTGCTGAAAAATGTTCTGTAAGAAATCACTCTCAATTGAGTGTTAACACGGAGATTGTAGGCAGATTAGAGCAATATTTGGATCAGCAAACAGTCTTGCGACCTATCATGGCTGCCGTCCGGAAGTTCCCCCTGTTTATTTTATTTTTGAACGTAACAGGAAGTCCATATTTGTGTACAACCCATGCATATGATAGATTGCTCATAGCACTATTAAAGGGATATGAAACAGTGCTATTATAGTAAAAAAATAAAAATAATTCTAAGTAAACATATAAAGTAAAAAAGGAACAGATTGTATTAAAAAAAACATACAACTTGTTTTCTTTCAAAATAAACACTTTGCAATTCTCATTGTAGCCACTGTCTTCAAGGAGAGAGCAGAAACATTTTTGGAACTTAAGTTGTATTCTACCTCTACTGAGCATGAGCAACACAGTCTTGCTATTTCACAACATTATCTGAATAGTAAATCAGCTCACGATACTCTAGAAGATTTGATATCAAGCAAGATATGCCTTCCTGTAGCTGAGCCAATGATATGAGGCATATATGTGCAGCCACCAATCAGCAGCTCTTGAGCCTACCAAGGTATTCATTTCAACCAAAGATACCAAGAGAACAAAACATATTAGATAATAGAAGTCTATTGGAAAGTTTTAAATAAAATCACATGCTATATCTCAATCACAAAAGAAAACATTTGAGTTTTATGTCCCTTTAAGTATAACCCACTGCTTAGTGCTTTTTGTGTATTACAACAATGAAACTGATGGCTTAATATCCCTTTAATGGACAATAACATATTCCACAAGCATACAAATGTAGTGTGTTTGCTTTTTTTCAGCAATGGAATATAATTTTTAACACATTTTTTTTGGGGGGGGGAACGAACAAAACACTTAAACGGACAGTCTAGTCAAAATTAAACTTTTATGATTCATATAGGGATTACAATTTTAAATAACTTTCCAATTCACCTTTATCATCAAATTTGCTTTGTTCTCTTGGTATTCTTTGTTGAAAGCTAAACCTAGGTAGGCTCATGCTAATTTCTAAAACCTTCAAGGCCGCCCCTTAATTAAATGTATTTGGCAGTTTTCACAGCTAGAGGGCGGAAATTCATGTGTGCCATACAGATTACATTGTGACCAGGCCCGTGGATTTACAAGTGAAAGGGCACTGATTGGCTAAATGCAAATCTGTCAAAAGAACTGAAATAAGGGGGCAGTCTGCAAAGGCTTAGATACAAGGTAATCACAGAGGTTAAAAGTATATTAATATAACCGTGTTGGTTATGCAAAACAGGGGAATGGGTAATAAAGGAATTATCTATCTTTTTAAACAATAACAATTCTGGAGTAGACTGTCCCTTTAAATGTCCATTTAAACATGTTGGATCTGGGAATTAACCCTTTCTATTATGTTTCAGCTGTTTAACTAAATCTCCGCAAAAATATACCTAGTCTTTACATTTATCCTACAGTATGATTTTGCCCACAGGAACATCCTAAATAATGTTAAATCCAATCTCATAAACATCACAAACCATAAATACGGTGACATGTACCAGAGTGTAGCTGTGTTTTTGCACAAAAAGAGCACAAGTACTGACCAGTTATTAAATGGTTTTATATCCATATTACCAACATCCCAACAAGCTCTTTAGTAAACAATTAGCGCTAAATTGTTACCAAGGAAACAAACTTTTGAAAGGCCTTTTTATTTAGTACGCCTTTCCTATTTGATGGCTTGCAGTAATTAAGTAATGATCATCCTACAAGTGCCTAATTGCACAGTAGAGAAAGAGATTGCAGCTGCTTTAAATTTTGTTGTGGTTGCCATAGATAATTTAATTCCTCACTTTTATAGCATGCAGAATAATGATTTGTATTCCGCCGGAGCCTGACAGTTTCCAATAGCAACTTGTTGCTGCTCTTTAACAGCTAAATATATCTGCTGATTGCGTATTGTCAGTCATATTTGCTATAGCAGGAGGAGGCTTAAAGAGGCGGTGTCGTTGCTCTGAAATATATCTCACTCCTGCTATACTTTATGTTGTTTATGAAAGAGACCTAGTGCAAAGTGTTCTGGAACTCCATAGCCTCTGGAATTTTACTTAGCAAAACTATATTTTATTTATTTATACATATTAATATAACAGTGTTGGTTATACAAAACGGGAGAATGGGTAATAAAGGGATTATTTTTAGACAATAACAATTTTCAATTAGACTGCCTTTTAAAGGGACAGTCTACGATAGAATTTTTATTGTTTTAAAAGATAGATAATCCTTTTATTACTCATTCCCCAGTTTTGCACAACCAACACAGTTATATATAAGTATCTTCTGACAGCCCCCTGATCACATTACTTTTTATTTATTATCTATTGACATTTGAGCCTATTGGTGTTTTGTTGTGCTGACTCTTAAATAACTCCACGGGAGAGAACACATTGTTATCTATATGGCACACATGAACTGGCAGTCTCTTGTTGTGAAAACCTAATAAAAAAAGCATGTGATAAGAGGCTGTCTGTAGTGGCTTAGAAACAGGCAGAAATTTAGAGGTTTAAATGTTATAAAGTATTTTAATATAACAATGTTGGTTGTGCAAAGCTGGGGAATGGGTAGTAAAGGCATTATCTATCTTTTTAAACAATAACAATTTTTAAAATAAATGTGACTAGCCTTATTGTCTGGAGACTCTAGCCTAGATTGGCTCTTCCAGGTAAGACGTGGTGAGTGAAGTTTGGCTACTGAAAAACAGTTGCAGCAAACAAGGCAATAATTTGTTTTAAGAATGTTTAGATTTGTCTGATAGATTATTCTATAATAAAAACAACATACATGTAGTCTAATTACAAGGTATTTAATGTCCCTTTAAAAAAAGCTTTACAAATCAGATTTTAAGTTCAAATGTTATCCCACCGATTCAGTTGTAAACTTTTATTTGTTAACTGTGACTCT
Source organism: Bombina bombina (assembly GCF_027579735.1). Lineage (NCBI taxonomy): Eukaryota > Metazoa > Chordata > Amphibia > Anura > Bombinatoridae > Bombina > Bombina bombina. The sequence goes on from NC_069499.1 coordinate 1,060,275,285, forward strand.
TTAAGAAATGTTAATACACTAAGGCCTAGATTTGGAGTTTGGCGGTAGCCGTGAAAACCAGCGTTAGAGGCTCCTAACGCTGGTTTTAGGCTACCGCCGGTATTTGGAGTCATTCAAAAAAGGGTCTAAAGCTCACTTTTCAGCCGCGACTTTTCCATACCGCAGATCCCCTTACGTCAATTGCGTATCCTATCTTTTCAATGAGATCTTTCTAACTCCGGTATTTAGAGTCGTGTCTGAAGTGAGCGTTAGAAATCTAACGACAAAACTCCAGCCGCAGAAAAAAGTCAGTAGTTAAGAGCTTTCTGGGCTAACGCCGGTTTATAAAGCTCTTAACTACTGTGCTCTAAAGTACACTAACACCCATAAACTACCTATGTACCCCTAAACCGAGGTCCCCCCACATCGCCGCCACTCGATTAATTTTTTTAATCCCTAATCTGCCGACCGCCACCTACGTTATACTTATGTACCCCTAATCTGCTGCCCCTAACACCGCCGACCCCTATATTATATTTATTAACCCCTAACCTGCCCCCCACAACGTCGCAGCCAGCTACCTACAATAATTAACCCCTAATCTGCCGACCGCAAAGAGCCGCCACCTACATTATAGCTATGTACCCCTAATCTGCTGCCCCTAACACCGCCGACCCTTATATTATATTTATTAACCCCTAATCTGCCCCCCTCAACGTCGCCTCCACCTGCCTACACTTATTAACCCCTAATCTGCCGAGCGGACCGCACCGCTACTATAATAAAGTTATTAACCCCTAATCCGCCTCACTAACCCTATAATAAATAGTATTAACCCCTAATCTGCCCTCCCTAACATCACCGACACCTAACTTAAATTATTAACCCCTAATCTACCGACTGGAGCTCACCGCTATTCTAATAAATGTATTAACCCCTAAAGCTAAGTCTAACCCTAACACTAACACCCCCCCTAAATTAAATATAATTTTAATCTAACGAAATTAATTAACTCTTATTAAATAAATTATTCCTATTTAAAGCTAAATACTTACCTGTAAAATAAATCCTAATATAGCTACAATATAAATTATATTTATATTATAGCTATTTTAGGATTAATATTTATTTTACAGGTAACTTAGTATTTATTTTAACCAGGTTCAATAGCTATTAAATAGTTAAGAACTATTTAATAGCTAAAATAGTTAAAATAATTACAAATTTACCTGTAAAATAAATCCTAACCTAAGTTACAATTAAACCTAACACTACACTATCAATAAATTAATTAAATAAAATACCTATAATTATCTACAATTAAACCTAACACTACACTATCAATAAATAAAATAAATACAATTCCTACAAATAAATACAATGAAATAAACTAACTAAAGTACAAAAAATAAAAAAGAACTAAGTTACAAAAAATAAAAAAATATTTACAAACATTAGAAATATATTACAACAATTTTAAACTAATTACACCTACTCTAAGCCCCCTAATAAAATAACAAAGCCCCCCAAAATAAAAAAATGCCCTACCCTATTCTAAATTACTAAAGTTCAAAGCTCTTTTACCTTACCAGCCCTGAACAGGGCCCTTTGCGGGGCATGCCCCAAAAAGTTCAGCTCTTTTGCCTGTAAAAAAAAAACATACAATACCCCCCCCCAACATTACAACCCACCACCCACATACCCCTAATCTAACCCAAACCCCCCTTAAATAACACTAAGCCCCTGAAGATCTCCCTACCTTGAGTCGTCTTCACCCAGCCGAGCCAAATTCTTCATCCAAGCGGAGCAAGAAGAGGTCCTCCATCCGGTAGAAGTCTTCATCCAAGCGGGGCAGAAGAGGTCTTCCATCCGATTGAAGTCTTCATCCAAGAGGCATCTTCTATCGTCATCCATCCGGAGCGGAGCGGCAGCATCCTAAAGACCTCCGACGCGGAACATCCATCCTGGCCGACGACTGAACGACGAATGACGGTTCCTTTAAATGACGTCAAGATGGCGTCCCTCGAATTCCGAATTTGATAGGATTCTATCAGCCAATCGGAATTAAGGTAGGAATATTCTGATTGGCTGATGGAATCAGCCAATCAGAATCAAGTTCAATCCGATTGGCTGATCCAATCAGCCAATCAGATTGAGCTCGCATTCTATTGGGTGTTCCGATCAGCCAATAGAATGCGAGCTCAATCTGATTGGCTGATATTCCTATCTTAATTCCGATTGGTTGATAGAATCCTATCAGCCAATCGGAATACGAGGGACGCCATCTTGGATGACGTCATTTAAAGGAACCGTCATTCGTCGTTCAGTCGTCGGCCAGGATGGATGTTCCGCGTCGGAGGTCTTCAGGATGCTACCGCTCCGCTCCGGATGGATGACGATAGAAGATGCCTCTTGGATGAAGACTTCAATCGGATGGAAGACCTCTTCTGCCCCGCTTGGATGAAGACTTCTACCGGATGGAGGACCTCTTCTTGCTCCGCTTGGATGAAGAATTTGGCTCGGCTGGGTGAAGACGACTCAAGGTAGGGAGATCTTCAGGGGCTTAGTGTTAGGTTTATTTAAGGGGGGTTTGGGTTAGATTAGGGGTATGTGGGTGGTGGGTTGTAATGTTGGGGGGAGGGGTATTGTATGGTTTTTTTTTTACAGGCAAAAGAGCTGAACTTTTTGGGGCATGCCCCGCAAAGGGCCCTGTTCAGTGCTGGTAAGGTAAAGAGCTTTGAACTTTAGTAATTTAGAATAGGGTAGGGCATTTTTTTATTTTGGGGGGCTTTGTTATTTTATTAGGGGGCTTAGAGTAGGTGTAATTAGTTTAAAATTGTTGTAATATATTTCTAATGTTTGTAAATATTTTTTTATTTTTTGTAACTTAGTTCTTTTTTATTTTTTGTACTTTAGTTAGTTTATTTCATTGTATTTATTTGTAGGAATTGTATTTAATTTATTTATTGATAGTGTAGTGTTAGGTTTAATTGTAGATAATTATAGGTATTTTATTTAATTAATTTATTGATAGTGTAGTGTTAGGTTTAATTGTAACTTAGGTTAGGATTTATTTTACAGGTAAATTTGTAATTATTTTAACTATTTTAGCTATTAAATAGTTCTTAACTATTTAATAGCTATTGTACCTGGTTAAAATAAATACAAAGTTACCTGTAAAATAAATATTAATCCTAAAATAGCTATAATATAAATATAATTTATATTGTAGCTATATTAGGATTTATTTTACAGGTAAGTATTTAGCTTTAAATAGGAATAATTTATTTAATAAGAGTTAATTAATTTCGTTAGATTAAAATTATATTTAATTTAGGGGGGTGTTAGTGTTAGGGTTAGACTTAGCTTTAGGGGTTAATACATTTATTAGAATAGCGGTGAGCTCCAGTCGGCAGATTAGGGGTTAATAATTGAAGTTAGGTGTCGGCGATGTTAGGGAGGGCAGATTAGGGGTTAATACTATTTATTATAGGGTTAGTGAGGCGGATTAGGGGTTAATAACTTTATAATAATAGCGGTGCGGTCCGGTCGGCAGATTAGGGGTTAATAAGTGTAGGCAGGTGGAGGCGACGTTGTGGGGGGCAGATTAGGGGTTAATAAATATAATATAGGGGTCGGCGGTGTTAGGGGCAGCAGATTAGGGGTACATAGGGATAATGTAAGTAGCGACGGTTTACAGAGCGGCAGATTAGGGGTTAATAATAATATGCAGGGGTCAGCGATAGCGGGGGCGGCAGAATAGGGGTTAATAAGTGTAAGGTTAGGGGTGTTTAGACTCGGGGTACATGTTAGAGTGTTAGGTGCACACGTAGGAAGTGTTTCCCCATAGGAAACAATGGGGCTGCGTTAGGAGCTGAACGCGGCTTTTTTGCAGGTGTTAGGTTTTTTTTCAGCTCAAACAGCTCCATTGTTTCCTATGGGGGAATCGTGCACGAGCACGTTTTTGAGGCTGGCCCGTCCGTAAGCAACTCTGGTATCGAGAGTTGAAGTTGCGTTAAATATGCTCTACGCTCCTTTTTTTGAGCCTAACACAGCCATTCTGTGGACTCTCAATACCAGAGTTATTTTAAAGGTGCGGCCAGAAAAAAGCCAGCGTTAGATACGCGGGTCGTTACCGACAAAACTCTAAATCTAGCCGTAATTGTTTTGTTATGCTGCAAAGCAACTTTATGAAACAATAAGGGTTTATTGCCTGATGAATCAGCTAATAAATATCTATCTGAACATCAAATCTCCCTGATTAATATAATCTATATGCTACAATTAATGTATTATTATACCATATACAAATACATTATATTTAATGATGCTGACGTCAAAGATGATATTTGATAAAAATACATTTTCCCAAATTACCAAATTATGAATTGCGTATTTATTACTTTGTTAACAACATAAAATTACATTTGTTGTGTAAAGGAACTTTTTTTTTTTCTTTCATTAACTGGAAACTTGGGGAATTTCTCACTTAATGGTGGCTGGGAGATTTATAAATTAGATGAATCAATGTAGGTCTAAAAATAGTATTGTATGTGCTGTGTACAGCCAGGATTTTACAATATTTACAAATAACTGATAACAATAATACTTTAATCCAAACTAACCAACAATGCACACGTTAGCCCTGTCACAATTTCCCAAGTGTTAAAGGGATAAATCAAAATTGAAATATGCAAAGGTGAATTTCAGTTTTTAACAGAATACTTCCATTAACAAAAATGCTTCTAGTAAAAGTTATGTGCATACGCACATATGCTGTGAGGACCTGTGCACCAGTATCCTTACAATAGACTTGCTCAGAGAGTCAGCAGTGACTTATAACACAAATTAAGTCTTCACATGCATAATACACACCACCATCACCTATCTGAGCTTGAATACTGGTGCTTAGGCCCTCACAGCATATGTGTGTATGCAGCTGAAAAACAATAATAATTTTACTAGAAACATTTTTACTAACGGAATTATATTGCAAAAAATCTGAAAGTCACCCATTCACATTTCAATATTGACCTTTCTATCCCTTTAACTTAACAGTTAGTACAAGGCTGCAGTGCCCGCTACAATTGATGTCTTCTCTTTTGATTGCACTAAAAACATTTGTTTACTGTGATATCTTCCTAAGGAAACAATATTAGAGGAAAAACAGTGCTGTCCATCCTGAGTACCACTGTCAGACCCTTCAATTACCTTTTTTACTGCATTTAGAGAATCTCTTAACCTGTATATAGAGAACACCTTTAATTTTACTCACTCACTTGAATCTTCTTTGCATTGATTTGTTGAACAATCTAGTAAGATATAGTAGCTCAATCGCATCTGTTACTGCAGAAAGTATGGAAAGTCCAGTTAGGCATATAAAAATATTTAAATGGGTATGAAGCACAAAACTAAATGGTTCAGCATTATAGTGAAAAAAAACTTGCATGCTATCATCCATTAGAGCATGTAATTTTAAGACTGTGGGGCCGATTTAACATGCTGCAAATTTAGCTGTTTCCGCATCATAAGTTAAGAGGGTGGCGGACAGCAATCATTCAGATCAGATACGATCAGATGGTTGACACCCCCTGCTAGCAGCCGATTGGCCGCGAATGTGGAGGGGGCAACATTTCACTAGAAATGCTTGTGCAATGTTAAATGCCGACAGCGTATGCTGTCGGCATTTAGCGATGTCGGGCAGACATGATCAGCTACAGCGGATCATTTCCGTCCGACATTTGTTAAATCGGCCCATATGTCTTTAATTACCGCAAAGGGGTTAAACACACAGTAAAAATATTTCTTGGGACTTGCAGAGCAACTAGCACTGCTGATTGGATCAGCTGCATTTTCTGCTTGGGACCAGCATTGTTCTGCAAGTCCCAAGCGGTATTTCTACTGTGTATTTAACCCCTTTGCGGGAGTTAAACACAGTAGTCTAGGGTCGATAGTCTTAAAATGACATGCTCTGAAAGATAAAAGCATGTCATTATTTGAAAATAATGTCCCTTTAACGGTATCAGCTATATAAATATTGTATTACTGACTATGAGCTTGTGATAAACAGTTGATCGTTTTCCATATTTTCCTGTTTTGTGCAGTGAATTTGTGTCCTGGCTTATGGAGAATGGGGAGATAAGCAAAGCTGAAGAGGGGGTGAACTTGGGCCAAGCCTTGCTAGAGAACGGCATCATACATCATGGTAAGTGTATTATTGCCTGAACCAATTAGAACACATAAGAAAGAGTTAAATAAAAAGCTGTTATATAACGTGTAAGATCATGAAAGAATTGTTTCAATTCTTATAATATAATTGGCAAGTGTGAAACATCTAATTAAAGGGGCGTTATTCTGCTGGACACAACTTCTACAGAATGGTCATTACTCACCATACTATAGGTTTTAATCCTGTGCCTTTAGAGTTGTTCTCATATTTTAATCCTTTACAGGTGACAGATGGTGAAGCGCTGCATTTTCATACTGGGCAGTGCCTGTGGCAAGAGTGGTGAATGTTCATAGATCAGTTATGTTCCCTGCTTTTTTACAGCTGTATTGTGCACTGCGGGTTAGCACACACAATACAGAATGGGGGGATTACTTGTGTACAGTTTTTATACAGAGTTTAAAAGTTAATTAACAAATATTTAAAAAGGCCATCTGTATAGTTTGTAAAGCTCCGGCTAACCTGACGTGCACAATGCAGATGTCAAAAAACTGGCAATGCCACTGATCTGCTTCTATGTAAGAATACCTAAACCCCAAGATGGTTGTGCCCAGTATGAACTCTGGGGGAACCCTGCTGTTGTAGTTGTTCTCTTCAATTCAAAATTAAATATCTGTAAGGTTACATTTAGCATAGCAATACATTTATTATTTACCTCTGAAAGCTATATTTGCACTCCTCAGTCAGGTTGGAGTACGTACTACAGATTTCCATTTGCTTACTTTTATCTGACCCAGTAACATGTTACACAATGAATCCTCAGATTAGATCAGATGCTCATTAGATTAGTTTTCTGATTGGCCACTGCAAAGGAGATGAATTAAACATCTCTAGAAACGTATCAGTGGGTTTACTCCTGAAGTGCTCTAATAAAACAGCTGCAAATGCTTATAAAGCATTTATTTTGTATGCAGCTCTTTTGCACCGTAGATAATTGCTGATTTATACTATGCATTTATATAACTGACCTTAATGACCATTTAAAAGATTACAGTCTTCAAGTGTTTTGTATAGGAGATGGGAGAGACAACTGCTCACAATAACATAGCAGGAAGCAAATTTATCATAATGTTGAGGTTTGTTGCCTGCTAAATATCAAGCGTATAGAGTTAAAGGGACAGTCAACACCAGAATTTTTGTTGTTTTAAAAGATAGATAATCCCTTAATTACCAATTCCCCAGTTTTACATAACCAATACAGTTATAATTATACACGTTTTACCTCTGTAATTACCTTGTATCTAAGCCTCAGCAGACTGCCCCCTTATTTCAGTTCTTTTGGCAGACTTGCATTTTAGCCAATCAGAGCTGTCTCCATGGTAAATTCACGTGCAAGAGCTCAATGTTATCTATATGAAACACGTGAACTAATGCCCTCTAGTGATGAAAAACTATCAAAATGCATTTAGATTAGAGGCGGCCTTCAAGGTCTAAGAAATTAGAATATGAACCTCCTATGTTTAGCTTTCAACTAAGAATACCAAGAGAACAAAGCAAAATTGGTGATAAAAGTAAATTGGAAAGTTGTTTAAAATTACATGCCCTATTTGAAACATGAAAGTTTTTTTTGGACTTGACTGTCCCTTTAACCCCTTAATGACCGGATCATTTTTCAATTTTCTTACCCTTAATGACAATGGCTATTTTTACATTTCTGCAGTGTTTGCGTTTAGCTGTAATTTTCCTCTTACTCGTTTACTGTACCCACACATATTATATACCGTTTTTCTCGTCATTAAATGGACTTTCTAAAGATACCATTATTTTCATCATATCTTATAATTTACTAAAAAAAAAATTGATAAAATATGAGGAAAAAATGGAAAAAACACACTTTTTCTAACTTTGACCCCCAAAATCTGTTACACATCTACAATCACCAAAAAACACCCATGCTAAATAGCTTATAAATTTTGTCCTGAGTTTAGAAATACCCAATGTTTACATGTTCTTTGCTTTTTTTGCAATTTATGGGGCAATAAATACAAGTAGCACTTTGCTATTTCCAAACCACTTTTTTTCAAAATTAGCGCTAGTTACTTTGGAACCCTGATATCTGTCAGGAATATCTGAATATCCCTTGACATGTATATATTTTGTTTTAGAAGACATCCCAAAGTATTGATCTAGGCCCATTTTGGTATATTTCATGCCACCATTTCACCGCCAAATGCGATTAAAAAAAAAAAAAAGTTAACTTTTTCACAAATTTTGTCACAAACTTTAGGTTTCCCACTGAAATTATTTACAAACAGCTTCTGCAATTATGGCACAAATGGTTGTAAATGCTTCTCTGGGATCCCCTTTTTCAGAAATAACAGACTTATATGGCTTTGTGGTTGCTTTTTGGTAATTAGAAGGCCGCTAAATGCCGCTGCGCACCACACATGTTTTATGCCCAGGAGTGAAGGGGTTAATTAGGGAGCTTGTAGGGTTAATTTTAGCTTTAGTGTAGTGTAGTAGACAACCCCAAGTATTGATCTAGGCCCATTTTGGTATATTTTATGCCACCATTTCACCGCCAAATGCGAGCAAATAAAAAAAAAAACTTTACATTTTTCACAATTTTAGGTTTCTCACTGAAATTATTTACAAACAGCTTGTGCAATTATGGCAGAAATTGTTGTAAAAGCTTCTCTGGGATCCCCTTTGTTCAGAAATAGCAGATTTATATGGCTTTGGCGTTGCTTTTTGGTAATTAGAAGGCCGCTAAATGCTGCTGCGCACCACACGTGAATTATGCCCAGCAGTGAAGGGGTTAAATTAGGTAGCTTGTAGGGAGCTTGCAGGGTTAATTTTAGAGATCAGCCTCCCACCTGACACATCCCACCCCCTGATCCCTCCCAAACAGCTCTCTTCCCTCCCCCACCCCACAATTGTTACCGCCATCTTAAGTACTGCCAGAAAGTCTGCCAGTACTAAATAAAAGAGTTTTTTTTTTTTTTTAAATAAAAATTATAAAATATTTTAGTTGTGATGGACCCCTGCCTTAGCACCAACCTCCCTGACCCCCCCCTCCAGCTCTCTAACCCTCTCCCCTACCTAATTACCGCCATCTTGGGTACTGGCAGCTGTCTGCCAGTACCCAGTTTGGCCCCACAAACCAAACTTATTTTAATTGTATTTAAAACTTTTATTTGTGTTTAATTATTTCTGTAGTGTAGCAGCCCCCCCACAATACCCCCACCCCCTCCCCCTCACAGATCCTTTTAAATATAAAAAAAATAAAATAACTTTTCTCCTGTTAAGTGTAGTCATTCTCTTGCACCCAACTAATAGATAGGATGTGTGAGAGGACTGTGGTGATTATACTTAGTTTTTATATCTTCAATCAAAAGTTTGTTATTTTAAAACAGCACCGGAGTGTGTTGTTCCTTCTCAGGTAGAATTTGAAGAAGAATCTACCTGAGTTTTTGTATGATCTTAGTCGGCGTAACTAAGATTCATCTTGCTGTTCTCGGCCATTCTGAGGAGTGAGGTAAACTTCAGATCAGAGGACAGCGGGCAGGTTCACCTGCAAAGAGGTATGTTGCAGTATATTATTTTCTGAGGAATGGAATTGACTGAGAAAATACTGCCAATACCGATATAATGTAAGTTCAGCCTTAAATGCAGTAGTAGCAACTGGTATCAGGCTGTTATGTATATATGTTTACACTTCAGTATTCAGGGGAATGGCACTTCACTGGGACAATACTGTATGCATATAACTTTTAGCCTAACTTGCAGTGGGAACGACTAGCAGCAGGCTTTTTAATGACATTTCATATTATTAGATTTTAAACGTTTGCTGGCATGTTAAATCGTTTAATTATCTGAGGTACTGGGTGAAAAATTGTTTTGGGCACTGTTTTTCCACTTGGCTGTCGTTTATTTTAAATTTAAGACAGTTCACTGAACTTCCCTCACTGTTGTGTGTGAGGGGGAGGGGCCTATTTTGGCGCTTTTGCTACGCATCAGAAATTCAGTCACAAGTCTGTTTCTCTCCCTGCATGATCCGGATCGTCTCTACAGAGCTCAAGGGTCTTCAAAAATTATTTTGAGGGAGGTAATCACTCACAGCAGACCTGTGAGATTGTGCTTTGACTGTGATAAAAAACGTTTATATTTTGTACATTTTTTTCTGCTATTAAGGGTTAGTTATCCATTGCTAATGGGGGCAATCCTTTGCTAAATTTATGCCTTTACCGGGAAAAATTTGGGTTTTATAATTTCTCCGGTTCATTGTTATTCAACTGTCATATTTCTTTTCTGTGCTTCTTAAAGGCACAGTACGTTTTACATATTACATGTAAATTGAGTTGAAAAGTATTTCCAAGCTTGCTAGTCTAATTGCTAGTTTGTTAAACATGTCTGACTCAGAGGAATATCTCTGTGCTATATGTGCAAAAGCCAAGGTGGAGCCCAATAGAAATTTATGTACTAATTGCATTGATGCTACTTTAAATAAAAGTCAATCTGTACAAATTGAACATCATTCACCAAACAACGAGGGGGAAGTTATGCCGACTAACTTGCCTCACGTGTCAGTACCTGCATCTCCCGCTCGGGAGGTGCGTGATATTGTAACGCCGAGTACTTCAGGGCGGCCATTACAAATCACCCTACAGGACATGGCTAATGTTATGACTGAAGTTTTGTCTAAATTACCAGAACTTAGAGGTAAGCGAGATCACTCTGGGGTGAGAACAGAGTGCGCTGAAAATATTAGGGCCATGTCAGATACTGCGTCACAATTTGCAGAACATGAGGACGGAGAGCTTCAATCTGCAGGTGACGGATCTGATCCAAATAGAGTGGATTTAGACATTTCAAATTTTAAGTTTAAACTAGAAAACCTCCGTGTACTGCTAGGGGAGGTATTAGCGGCTCTGAATAATTGTAACACCGTTGCAATCCCAGAGAAATTATGTAGGCTGGATAGATACTATGCGGTACCAGCGAGTACTGACGTATTTCCTATACCTAAGAGGCTTACAGAGATAATTACTAAGGAGTGGGATAGGCCCGGTGTACCCTTTTCCCCCCCTCCTGTATTTAGAAAAATGTTTCCAATAGACGCCACCACACGGGACTTATGGCAGACGGTCCCTAAGGTGGAGGGAGCGGTTTCTACTCTGGCTAAGCGTACCACTATCCCGGTGGAGGATAGCTGTGCCTTTTCAGATCCAATGGATAAAAATTAGAGGGTTACCTTAAGAAAATGTTTGTTCAACAAGGTTTTATATTGCAACCCCTTGCATGTATTGCGTCTGTCACGGCTGCGGCCGCATTTTGGTCCGAGTCTCTGGAAGAGACTCTTGAGTCAATAACTATAGATGAGATTTCAAATAAGCTTAGAACCCTTAAGCTAGCTAATTCATTTATTTCAGATGCCGTAGTACATTTAACTAAACTTACGGCTAAGAATTCCGGATTCGCCATTCAGGCACGTAGAGCACTGTGGCTAAAATCCTGGTCAGCTGATGTTACTTCTAAATCTAAATGACTTAACATACCTTTCAAGGGGCAGACCTTATTCGGGCCCGGTTTGAAAGAAATTATCGCTGACATTACAGGAGGTAAAGGCCATGCCCTGCCTCAAGACAGAGCCAAACCTAGGGCTAGACAGTCTAATTTTCGTGCCTTTCGTAACTTCAAGGCAGGAGCAGCATCAACCTCCTCTGCACCAAAACAGGAAGGAGCTGTTGCTCGCTACAGACAAGGCTGGAAACCTAACCAGTCCTGGAACAAGGGCAAGCAGACCAGAAAACCTGCTGCTGCCCCTAAGACAGCATGAATTGAGGGCCCCCGATCCGGGAACGGATCTAGTGGGGGGCAGACTTTCTCTCTTCGCCCAGGCTTGGGCAAGAGATGTCCAGGATCCCTGGGCGTTAGAGATCATATCTCAGGGATATCTTCTGGACTTCAAAACCTCTCCCCCAAAAGGGAGATTTCATCTTTCAAGGTTGTCAACAAACCAAATAAAGAAAGAGGCGTTTCTACGCTGTGTACAAGATCTTTTACTAATGGGAGTGATCCATCCGGTTCCGCGGTCGGAGCACGGACTGGGGTTTTACTCAAATCTGTTTGTGGTTCCCAAGAAAGAAGGAACCTTCAGACAGGGGCGTAACTAACGTTGATGCAAGGGTCGCCATTGCGACCGGGCCCAGCAGATCTCCCAAACAGGGGGGCCCAACAAGGCAGGTGGTTGTTTTTTTTTTATTATTCATTTTTTATTTTTAGGTGATCATTGATGTTATTTTTAGATGCCACTGTTGCCACAATTGTCAGTGTTTGTTTTGTATACTACTAGTACTAACTTATTGTGAGTCTACTGGATGGCGGGTGGCGTGCTCTCTGCTGCGCTGCCCGGCCGGAACTTTCCATTTTGGCCGCGCACGCGCACTGATCTCTGACTTCTAGTCTCCCGCCTGAGTACTGATGGCTGCACTGCCTGCACGCACATGTATCTCTGCGGTGCAGCAGAGTCAGTAGCAGCTAGCAGGAGTCTGTTTGGCGTTGGAAGGTCTGGGACCTGTCCTGGGTCCAGTGGGTGTCCCTCCCTTGCTAGCGCGGCAGGCCAGCACAGCAGCAGCTCACAGCCAGAGCCAGAGCCAGTGTGACAGACTACTGAGGAGAACGGAGTGGAACTGTGAAAATCCGTTCAACCTCAGGTAAGTGTCTGCTCCATATCATAAGCTAAATTAAGCTGCTCAGTCAGTGCTGAGACTGAAGGGGGGGGGGGGCGCGGGGGCACGGTGACAGTGTAATCCCATAATGGTAAAACAAGAAGCGTAGAAGAAGCGCAAATTTTTTTGCGCTACTTCTACGCTTCTTGTTTTAGTTTTGCCCCAACTCCGGTGATTACAGAAATTATCACCGAAAGGAAGCTGCATCTGTTTGGGTACTACCTAGGACCATTCTAAGAACCAGACATTAGTTCTAACGTATAGGGGACTTTTTACTGGAAACACATTTGGATTTTAGGTTTGCTTAAGTTTGTTTTTATTTCACTTTTTATATTGTAACTAGTACTACTTCTTATATTGTATTTTATTGTATGCCTTGTTTGTATATTTTGGATTTTTCCTTTTGATGAGAGATTAACCCTTTATGGATTTTTGATGAGAGATTAACCCTTTATGGATTTGGGTATTTTAAATTTGCAAATTTTAACTTCAACTTGAAGAGGGTCCTTTTATATTTTAAATATTTAAAATTTTTATATTTTAAAATTTATAGTTATACTGAAGACTTGATTAATTGCAGTTGATTAGTGCTGATTTTCTGTTGTTTGTATAATCCCATAATGGTTTATATAAATAATAGAAAACATTAGGCTTTGAATATCCCCTCTCTGGGATTTGTGGAAGTGGTTGTCCTTATATATTAAATATAACGTAATACATTTAAACACACAATTTTTACATTTTTCCAAAAGTACCCTCCCTCCCACTCAGTCTTATACAGTTTCTGTGCCATATACAGTAGATAACATTGTTATCCTGTGGAGTTGTGCATGACACAGCACTAATTGGCTAGTCAATAGTTAATAACTAGCCATATGATAAGGGAGCTGTCAGAATGTATATGAATATGTGTGTGTGTGTGATTATGTGTTTATCAATGTGTGTATAAATGTGTATGAGTGTGTGAATGTATATATGTGTAGGTGTAAGTGTGTGTGTGATTATGTGTTTATCAGTGTGTGCGTATATAAATATGTATGAGTGTGTGTAAATGTGTGTGTGTGTGTGTGTAAGAGTGTAAATATGTGTGTATTAGTATGTATAATATGTGTGTAAATATTTGTGTCCCCTCTATTTGTGGGGGGCGGCTAGCGGAGCTCTGTTAAAGGGGAGAAAAGTGTCCCTCTTTGGCTCAATTAAATGTTGGGAGGTATGATAAAGCTGGTGCTTTGGTTAAAAAATAACAAAAAGTGTGTTTATCATACCTGGAAAGTGAATGGCTCAATATACATAAATAACACCAAGGCTTCCTATTCAGACAATTACACACACAGGTAAATATAGTAATAGGCTGGTGGGTTAGGCTTGTGATATCCCATACCTATAGTATGTATATGTGTGTGTGTGTATATATATATATATATATATATATATATATATATATATATATATATATATATAGCGCAAAACAAAGATGTATAAAAATCAATTTTTTTTTGGCGGGGAGGGGGGGGGCCCTTCATGGATTCTTGCACCGGGGCCCTGAGGTTTCTAGTTACGCCTTTGCCTTCAGACCAATCTTGGATTTAAAGATCCTAAACAAATTCCTAAGAGTTCCATCGTTCAAAATGGAAACTATTCGGACAATCTTACCCATGATCCAAAAGGGTCAGTACATGACCACAGTGGATTTAAAGGATGCCTACCTTCACATACCGATTCACAAAGATCATTACCGGTATCTAAGGTTTGCCTTCCTAGACAGGCATTACCAGTTTGTGGCTCTTCCATTCGGATTGGCTACGGCTCCAAGAATCTTCACAAAGGTTCTGGGCTCTCTTCTGGCGGTGCTAAGACCGCGAGGAATTTCGGTGGCTCCGTACCTAGACGACATTCTGATTCAAGCGTCAAGCTTTCAAACTGCCAAGTCTCATACAGAGTTAGTACTGGCATTTCTAAGGTCGCATGGGTGGAAGGTGAACGAAGAGAAGAGTTCTCTCTTTCCACTCACAAGAGTTCCCTTCTTGGGGACTCTTATAGATTCTGAAGAAATGAAGATTTACCTGACAGAAGACAGGTTAACAAAGCTTCAAAATGCTTGCCGTGTCCTTCATTCCATTCAACACCCGTCAGTGGCTCAATGCATGGAGGTAATCGGCTTAATGGTAGCGGCAATGGACATAGTACCCTTTGCACGCCTGCATCTCAGACCGCTGCAATTGTGCATGCTAAGTCAGTGGAATGGGGATTACTCAGATTTGTCCCCTACTCTGAATCTGGATCAAGAGACCAGAAATTCTCTTCTATGGTGGCTTTCTCGGCCACATCTGTCCAGGGGGATGCCCTTCAGCAGGCCAGACTGGACAATTGTAACAACAGACGCCAGCCTACTAGGTTGGGGCGCTGTCTGGAATTCCCTGAAGGCTCAGGGATCATGGACTCAGGAGGAGAGTCTCCTTCCAATAAACATTCTGGTATTGAGAGCAGTTCTCAATGCCCTTCTGGCTTGGCCTCAGTTAACAACTCGGAGGTTCATCAGGTTTCAGTCGGACAACATCACGACTGTAGCTTACATCAACCATCAAGGAGGGACAAGAAGCTCCCTAGCGATGATGGAAGTATTAAAGATAATTCGCTGGGCAGAGTCTCACCCTTGCCACCTGTCAGTGATCCACATTCCGGGAGTGGAGAACTGGGAGGCGGATTTCCTAAGTCGTCAGACTTTTCATCCGGGGGAGTGGGAACTTCATCCGGAGGTCTTTGCCCAAATACTTCGACTATGGGGCAAACCAGAGATAGATCTCATGGCGTCTCGCCAGAACGCCAAGCTTCCTTGTTACGGGTCCAGGTCCAGGGATCCGGGAGCGGTCCTGGTAGATGCTTTGACAGCACCTTGGACCTTCGGGATGGCTTATGTGTTTCCACCCTTCCCGATGCTTCCTCGATTGATTGCCAGGATCAAACAGGAGAGAGCATCGGTGATTCTAATAGCGCCTGCGTGGCCACGCAGGACCTGGTATGCAGATCTAGTGGACATGTCATCCTGTCCACCTTGGTCTCTGCCTCTGAGACAGGACCTTCTGATTCAGGGTCCTTTCAAACATCAAAATCTAATTTCTCTGAAGCTGACTGCTTGGAAATTGAACGCTTGATTTTATCAAAGCGTGGATTTTCGGAGTCAGTAATTGATACCTTAATACAGGCTAGGAAACCTGTTACCAGAAAGATTTACCATAAAATATGGCGTAAATACTTACATTGGTGCGAATCCAAGAGTTACTCATGGAGTAAGGTTAGGATTCCTAGGATATTGTCTTTTCTACAAGAAGGTTTAGAAAAGGGTTTATCTGCTAGTTCCTTAAAGGGACAGATCTCAGCTCTGTCCATTCTTTTACACAAACGTCTGTCAGAAGTTCCAGACGTTCAGGCTTTTTGTCAGGCTTTGGCCAGGATTAAGCCTGTGTTTAAAACTGTTGCTCCACCATGGGGCTTAAATTTAGTTCTTAACGTTTTACAGGGTGTTCCGTTTGAACCCCTTCATTCCATTGATATCAAATTGTTATCTTGGAAAGTTCTGTTTTTAATGGCTATTTCCTCGGCTCGAAGAGTCTCTGAGTTATCGGCCTTACATTGTGATTCTCCTTATCTGATTTTTCATTCAGACAAGGTAGTTCTGCGTACTAAACCTGGGTTCTTACCTAAGGTAGTCACTAATAGGAATATCAATCAAGAGATTGTTGTTCCATCATTGTGTCCTAATCCTTCTTCAAAGAAGGAACGACTTCTACACAATCTGGATGTAGTCCATGCCCTGAAATTTTATTTACAGGCAACTAAAGATTTTCGCCAAACTTCTTCCCTGTTTGTCGTTTATTCTGGACAGAGGAGAGGTCAAAAAGCTTCTGCTACCTCTCTCTCCTTTTGGCTTCGTAGCATAATACGTTTAGCCTATGAGACTGCTGGACAGCAGCCTCCTGAAAGAATTACAGCTCATTCTACTAGAGCTGTGGCTTCCACTTGGGCCTTTAAGAATGAGGCCTCTGTTGAACAGATTTGCAAGGCTGCAACTTGGTCTTCTCTTCATACTTTTTCCAAATTTTACAAATTTGACACTTTTGCTTCTTCGGAGGCTGTTTTTGGGAGAAAGGTTCTTCAGGCAGTGGTTCCTTCCGTATAAAGATCCTGCCTGTCCCTCCCGTCATCCGTGTACTTTAGCTTTGGTATTGGTATCCCAGAAGTAATGATGACCCGTGGACTGACTACACTTAACAGGAGAAAACATAATTTATGCTTACCTGATAAATTCCTTTCTCCTGTAGTGTAGTCAGTCCACGGCCCGCCCTGTTTTTTATGGCAGGTCTAAATTTTTAAATTATACTCCAGTCACCACTGCACCCTATAGTTTATCCTTTCTCGTTTGGTTCTCGGTCGAATGACTGAGTGTGACGTAGAGGGGAGGAGCTATATAGCAGCTCTGCTTGGGTGATCCTCTTGCACTTCCTGTTGGGGAGGAGTTAATATCCCAGAAGTAATGATGACCCGTGGACTGACTACACTACAGGAGAAAGGAATTTATCAGGTAAGCATAAATTATGTTTTTTTCCCCTTACTTTTTCATTGGTGTCAGTGTGGCTAATGTGCGCATGTGCACGTGCACGTGCGCCCACATGCACACGCACACCCGTGCACGTGCGCGCGAGCACGCATCGTGCACGCGCGCACACGCTCCCTCCTCCCACCGGTCAAAGGCACCATCGGCACCATCACTACCGGTGCAGAGAGGGCCACAGAGTGGCTCTCTCTGCATCGGAGTCTTGTAAAGGGGTATTGCAGGATGCCTCAATATCGAGGCATCACTGCAATACTCTCAGAGCTGCTGGAAGTGATTGTGATCACTTCCAGCACTCTGTTAGACAACTGACGTACCAGGTACGTCCATTGTCATTAACTGCTTGTTAATGCATGACGTACCTGCTACGTCAGTTGTCATTAAGGGGTTAAGTAAACTATTTTTTTATGTGGTTATGTTATTTATTTTATTTTGATCTTTGATGAAGTTTTTGCAGGAAATTACAAAAGAAAAAGAAACAAAAAAACAAAATAACCAATGAAATACACTCCACAATGTAGAATATTTATCTAATCATATTGTACTATTTAAAACAAAAAGCAGATCCAAGTATAAAAACCAAAGACCGCAAAGACAAAACCAATGCGATCAGGATTTGGAATTAAATTTATTCCTAGCAATTACCCAAATCGCCTCTCGGACAAGGTATATTCTTCCCATAGAAAGCTCACGAAGAGGTATTCATCTAAGTCAGAGGTTTTCAAAGTCTTAGGAGCAGGGCCCTCCCCTCTGACAAAATTTACAAGACAGCCCCCCACCCATAGTAGATCTTACTTTATTTTTTTCTCTTTAAATTTTTTTTTAATATTTATTACATCTGTTCACACACAGCTCTCAAGGGCTGATTCAACTTAACCAAAAGAGCGCTTAACTCACATTTCACTTTGTTACTCATGTTTTAAACGCAAGTTACTGATCAAGACAACAAAAGCAACACAGTCTGAGTGATTTTGACCTCAGTGCCTTTCTTCCACCTACATCCAGCCCTTTCCCTTATTCCACAACAAAATGGCAGATGTTATTATCTGCTCTTCTTGCTGCTTGCGGTGTCCATATGATAGTGCAAAGTGTCATTGCTTCCGCGCCTCCCCTTATATGCGTTATAGCTAGGGTGACCATATTGCCGCTTTACAAAGGGACACATATGAAAAATACATATGTCAGCACTGTTTTCAGGGCTGTTTAAAATAAAAAATGAGTAGCAGATATGAGAATCATTCCCTCACTAGGAATGAAAAAACAGGCAGCAGACGCGTTTCATGCGGGACTACCGCACTTGATCACTGCTTAAAGGGACACTGTACCGAAAAAAATTCTTTAATGATTCAGATTGAGCATGAAATTTTAAGCAACTTTCTAATTTACTCCTATTATCAAATTTTCTTCATTCTCTTGGTATCTTTATTTGAAATGCAAGAATGTAAGTTTAGATGCCGGCCCATTTTTTGTGAACAAGCTGAGTTGTCCTTGCTGATTGGTGGATAAATTCATCCACCAATAAAAAAGTGCTGTCCAGAGTACTGAAACCAAAAAAAAGCTTAGATGCCTTCTTTTTCAAATAATGATAGCAAGAGAACAAAGAAAAATTGATAATAGGAGTAAATTAGAAAGTTGCTTAAAATTGCATGCTCTTTCTGGATTACAAAAGAAAATTTTTTGGGTACAGTGTCCCTTTAACACTTAAGTCTGCCAGCAGCCTATTTAAAGGGAAAACACTTATTCAATTTACAAACGTGCTAATTAACCCTTAACTAGACTGCTCATGGTAACTATACCAAGAGACATGACAGGATCAATATATATACAAAGGTTTAAATATACAATCTTATTCTTATCAATGCTGAATCAAAGGCATATAAATTGTTACATTTTAGATCCTATATCACCTATTAATATAAATAAATTCATTAGCATCTACCTCTGTAGATAAACAATTTTATCTTAATCTGTATTAAATTAAAGGCTACAATGTTACCTTATAGGTCCTATAATGCCTATACAAACAAATTGTCATCTGCCTCTATATTGAGACCTAAGGGCGACCTGATATTGATAAATAATATCCACTTGACTTCTTTTTTACTTAGTGTGTACTCCTTATCACCCCCTCTTTTTGAAAATGGTACATGGTCTATAGCTTGAAAACCAGTGTTAATTTCGTCGACTAAAACTAGACTAAAATGAGTATAAAACTAAAGAAATTCTGATGACTAAAATACGACTAAAACTAAAATGACATTTTAGTCAAAAGACTATGACTAAAACTAAATCAAAATGACATTTTAGTCAAAAGACTATGACTAAAACTAAATCAAAATTTGCTGACAAAAACATTTTATGCAAGGTGTTATAATCAATCCATATTCAATTACTGCTCTTTGTCAAATTTTCGAAACTTAATTTTATTACATTTTAAGATAAATAATGAGTTTGAAAGTTCAGTGCTAATATTGTTGCCAAATTGATTCTTCCTATAGAAATAAGCATAACCAACGAGTATGGGTTTAAGTTATGCTGTGCCTGTGCTAGCTGCAGAAACTTGATACTTGTTTTAATTATTAACAGAGAGCTGTTAAAGTTTTTATATTGGGTAATATGTTCAATACAGACAATATAGATTACAGTTTTTTTTATATTTTAACCCCTTAATGACAACTGACGTACCAGGTACGTCATGCATTAACAAGCAGTTAATGACAATGGACGTACCTGGTATGTCAGTTGTCTAACAGAGTGCTGGAAGTGATCACAATTACTTCCAGCAGCTCTGAGGGTATTGCAGTGATGCCTCGATATGGAGGCATCCTGTAATACCCCTTTACAAGCCTCCGATGCAGAGAGAGCCACTCTGTGGCCCTCTCTGCACCGGTAGTGATGGTGCCGATGGTGTGCACATTACCACACTGACACCAATGAAAGAAGGGGAAAAAAAAAGTTAAAAAAAAAAAGTTACATTTTTTTTTTTTTTTTTTTACATATAAAAGGATCTGGGAGGGGGGGGGGGGGGGGGTATTGGGGGGGGGCTGCTACACTACAGAAATAAATTTGTATAAAAAATACAAATAAAAGTTATAAATAAAATTTAAATAGTTTGGCCAGTGGGGCCAAACTGGGTACTGGCAGACAGCTGCCAGTACCCAAGATGGCGGTAATTTGGTAGGGGAGAGGGTTAGAGAGCTGGAGGGGGGGGATCAGGGAGGTTGGTGCTAAGGCAGGGGTCCATCACAACTAAAATATTTTATAATTTTTATTTAAAAAAAAAAAAAAAACTCTTATTTAGTACTGGCAGACTTTCTGCCAGTACTTAAGATGGCGGTAACAATTGTGGGGTGGGGGAGGGAAGAGAGCTGTTTGGGAGGGATCAGGGGGTGGGATGTGTCAGGTGGGAGGCTGATCTCTAAAATTAACCCTGCAAGCTCCCTACAAGCTACCTAATTTAACCCCTTCACTGCTGGGCATAATTCACGTGTGGTGCGCAGCAGCATTTAGCGGCCTTCTAATTACCAAAAAGCAACGCCAAAGCCATATAAGTCTGCTATTTCTGAACAGAGGGGATCCCAGAGAAGCTTTTACAACAATTTCTGCCATAATTGCACAAGCTGTTTGTAAATAATTTCAGTGAGAAACCTAAAATTGTGAAAAATGTAAAGTTTTTTTTTTTTATTTGCTCGCATTTGGCGGTGAAATGGTGGCATAAAATATACCAATATGGGCCTAGATCAATACTTGGAGTTGTCTACTACACTACACTAAAGCTAAAATTAACCCTACAAGCTCCCTACAAGCTCCCTAATTAACCCCTTCACTCCTGGGCATAAAACATGTGTGGTGCGCAGCGGCATTTAGCGGCCTTCTAATTACCAAAAAGCAACCACAAAGCCATATAAGTCTGTTATTTCTGAACAAAGGGGATCCCAGAGAAGCATTTACAACCATTTGTGCCATAATTGCAGAAGCTGTTTGTAAATAATTTCAGTGGGAAACCTAAAGTTTGTGACAAAATTTGTGAAAAAGTGAACTTTTTTTTTTTTTTTTTATCGCATTTGGCGGTGAAATGGTGGCATGAAATATACCAAAATGGGCCTAGATCAATACTTTGGGATGTCTTCTAAAACAAAATATATACATGTCAAGGGATATTCAGGTATTCCTGACAGATATCAGGGTTCCAAAGTAACTAGCGCTCATTTTGAAAAAAAGTGGTTTGGAAATAGCAAAGTGCTACTTGTATTTATTGCCCCATAAATTGCAAAAAAAGCAAAGAACATGTAAACATTGGGTATTTCTAAACTCAGGACAAAATTTAGAAACTATTTAGCATGGGTGTTTTTTGGTGGTTGTAGATGTATAACAGATTTTGGGGGTCAAAGTTAGAAAAAGTGTGTTTTTTTCCATTTTTTCCTCATATTTTATCATTTTTTTTAGTAAATTATAAGATATGATGAAAATAATGGTATCTTTAGAAAGTCCATTTAATGACGAGAAAAACGGTATATAATATGTGTGGGTACAGTAAACGAGTAAGAGGAAAATTACAGCTAAACGCAAACACTGCAGAAATGTAAAAAGAGCCATTGTCATTAAGGGTAAGAAAATTGAAAAATGGTCCGGTCATTAAGGGGTTAAAGTTGCACTTCTGTTTGTTTATGAAACTTGGTTTTATTTAATTTTAAGTTTAATTAAGATGTTATATATTACAAGGGATAAATCTGTGTCTGTATTGCATGTTTAAACCTTAATACCATAAATAATAACTCTGGAGTATATAATCAGTTTGCAAATGATAGAGAAATGCTTAAATAATGCATTACACTTTAACTAAACCCCTTAGATTTTAGTCGACTAAAATCTACTGGCGATTCAGTCGACTAAAACTAAACTAAAACTAAAACAATTCAGATGACTAAAATACGACTAAAACTAAAATGGCATTTTAGTCAAAAGACTACAACTAAGACTAAATTGAAATTTGCCGTCAAAATTAACACTGTTGAAAACAGGCCAGGGAAGAATCACCTAAATGCTTTTTCTTGAAATGTGTTGCAACAGATTTGAACACATCAGGGTCCTCAATGACCCTTATATGCTCCAATGCACTATCATTGAGGGCCCTTTTCATTTTACCTATATATTGGATCTTGCACCCCCTACAGGTTGAAAGATAAATTACATGTGTATAATTAAAATTAAAATGAGAGGGCGCTAAAAGCAAGAATAAATACCACACTTAATCTCTAAAAAATTATAGGGGTTTAATAAAAATAATTATACATATATATAACAGGTAAAAATTACTAACATCAAAATTAAAGGGACGTCTCCCTATAAAAAGTTAATCGTAAAAATACCACCAATATATTCCAAAAAATTTAATTGTTAAAATTGCATTTATCATCCGTTTGTATAAAGACCATAGAGTATAGTCAGATCGATGTAGGCCACTGGTAATTGCAATAAAATTAATCCGCAAATGTTCAGGGACCAACAGTTGGTAGTGATCCAAAAATGATTAACAATGTTGCAGAATAGTTTTAGTCACTTTGTAGCAGTTCTTAAATAGATAAGTGTCTGAAGTTAAAGACAGTGTTCCACCTTTTATATGCAATTATCGAAGATACTTGTGTATATATTAAGAAGGGCGCTCCAGGGCGTCTTACCGTTTTCTTCTGTCGGCTAAAAGCAAGCCGCTCAGCTTTTGTGGTAAAGGTTCACCCGTGATGATTAAGTGAAGTTCAAGCTTCCAGGTAAACTCCCACTCAGGTTTAGCCGTCTCACAGCAAGCCGCTCTGACCACACTGGTGGCGGTTTCCTCTCGGTGGTTGAGCACGGTTTGTAGCCGTAGTAGTCCGTGTCACTGGCTGGATCTGTACTGACTGAGGTTAACACCTCACTTTGTAACTGTTAGTAACAGCGGCTCCAGGACCAAATTGAAATTCTAGCAGCATAAAATATCGAAGAATGTCAGTGTGTCCCGCACTTAGCGTGTATCACGCGCGGGGTAAAAAGACTAGGTACCTAGTGTCAGTCAGTTGCTCTAAGCAGGATAAGCAACTCTCCTTCTACGCGTTTCACCCAGCTGTGGGCTTTTTCAAGATAAAAGTTGCTCCCAGAACAAAGTTTGAAAACCTGCTGCTTCTCTTCTATTGGTCCGTGTTCTAATTGCTTTTGAAGGTGGACTTCATTTTAAGGTGGATTATCCGTTTCATCAACATACTTTAAATTTGGCACTTATTTAACCATGTTGGAATGGAAAATATTTTGCTTATAGAAATTAATGTTACTTTTAAAACATTTGAAACACTAATATTGTTTTGGTGGTATTTAAAATTGATTGGTGGTATTTGTAAATATTTTAAAAAACTAGATCTAACAAATAATACTAACATTCACAAAATTGCAGTAATATATTTCAACATAGAATTTATTATTTAAAAAATAAATAAATAAATAAATAAATTAAAGGATTTGTGGAGGATCAAGACCTTATTTCTCATATTGGCATTATATTTGATTATTGATATGGTTACATAATTGTTATCATATGGATTTGGGAGATAGAAATCAGGATTCTTATAGAGAAGGTTTTGAAAGGAGTGGACAATTCAGAAGGAAAACTAATGATGTAGGTTATAATAGGGGTAATTATAATTATAATTATCAAAATTGGAGGAAGAACCCTGAATATATGGCACAACAACATTACAAACCCCACTATCAAAATTACAGACGCAATTATGATAATTTTCAGAATCAAAGGATGCATCAACAAAGTTATTATAACCATAGAACTCATAATTCAGAGAGCAATACACATCACAGAATGCATCAACCTAATGAAAATACATATCCATATGATAGAAGATTCTATCATCACAATGATAGAAACCATATTAGTCATCAAGATTATAATATAAATCAAAAGCAATTAGAACACGGACCAATAGAAGAGAAGCAGCAGGTTTTCAAACTTTGTTCTGGGAGCAACTTTTATCTTGAAAAAGCCCACAGCTGGGTGAAACGCGTAGAAGGAGAGTTGCTTATCCTGCTTAGAGCAACTGACTGACACTAGGTACCTAGTCTTTTTACCCCGCGCGTGATACACGCTAAGTGCGGGACACACTGACATTCTTCGATATTTTATGCTGCTAGAATTTCAATTTGGTCCTGGAGCCGCTGTTACTAACAGTTACAAAGTGAGGTGTTAACCTCAGTCAGTACAGATCCAGCCAGTGACTACTACGGCTACAAACCGTGCTCAACCACCGAGAGGAAACCGCCACCAGTGTGGTCAGAGCGGCTTGCTGTGAGACGGCTAAACCTGAGTGGGAGTTTACCTGGAAGCTTGAACTTCACTTAATCATCACGGGTGAACCTTTACCACAAAAGCTGAGCGGCTTGCTTTTAGCCGACAGAAGAAAACGGTAAGACGCCCTGGAGCGCCCTTCTTAATATATACACAAGTATCTTCGATAATTGCATATAAAAGGTGGAACACTGTCTTTAACTTCAGACACTTATCTATTTAAGAACTGCTACAAAGTGACTAAAACTATTCTGCAACATTGTTAATCATTTTTGGATCACTACCAACTGTTGGTCCCTGAACATTTGCGGATTAATTTTATTGCAATTACCAGTGGCCTACATCGATCTGACTATACTCTATGGTCTTTATACAAACGGATGATAAATGCAATTTTAACAATTAAATTTTTTGGAATATATTGGTGGTATTTTTACGATTAACTTTTTATAGGGAGACGTCCCTTTAATTTTGATGTTAGTCATTTTTACCTGTTATATATATGTATAATTATTTTTATTAAACCCCTATAATTTTTTAGAGATTAAGTGTGGTATTTATTCTTGCTTTTAGCGCCCTCTCATTTTATATTTTGATACCCTGTTTTTTATATAGCCATTTGGAGAGGTGGTTAGGGAGAGGCTTGGATAAGTTTTTAGACCTTAGCGCTATATAACACTGTTTTTTTCCACTATAATTAAAATTAAGACTACTGTATATTGTGTTCACATCTGTTGCTATTAGGAGTAATTAAGGGACATTAAAGTCAACTTTTTTATTTATGCATTATAAATGATTCATCGAACTACAGAATACCTGCAGGCAAAATAAATGTTTTAAACGCATTTAAAACGGTCATTTTGTAGAAAACTATGAACTGTTTTCCAGACCCAGGATAGATATACTGTATTGAAAAGCCTCTTAAATGTTTATCTTCCTTTTCTGTGGTCAGTTAGGGACATATTTATATAAACTCCTGCACATATCAGCCAATCACTATAAAGCATATAGGAAACACTTTAAAGGGACAGTTCACTGTAATATTGTTTTTTCTTTAATGTGTTCCCAATGCCATTATACCTGCTGCAGAGTATAACATGTATGAGAATATGCTCATTTATGCTTCTTTTTGGAAATTAAATAGCTGGATTTGCTCTTTGAAACTACAGCCCATCAAAATAGGATAAGCTTGCAGACAGATCAGATCTCATTATCTTATCACTCACATGCTCCCCTTTCTTGTCTCTGTACAATGCTTAGAGAGAACAATTGAAAATGAAAATTTTAGAGCTTTATCTCTTCCACCTCCCACTGCGAGTGTAATTTCTTCTGCTGTCTGTTTTTTCAAAGTTTGTCAATAGCCTATACCTAGGTATAGAAACTTTGAGTATAGGTAGGGTTACTACAGGCTAAGTCAGCTATTTTAATTGCCAATATAAAGACTAAGGAGCTATCTGTAAACAATTTAATACACTCTAGCAGGTAAAATGGATAATTGGGAACAAATTAAAGGAGAGAAAGTTTTTTGGGTAAACTTTCCCTTTAATTTACACCAAAAGCTAGTAAAAATAGTATAATAATAATAAAACTATTTTTTATTAAATTTGAAGTGTTATGTCCCTTTATTAAATACCATTGTTGATCCTATAATATATAAAAAACAAATAATTGTTAATCCTTCTTTGTATTAGTTTAAGTGACATTAAACTCAAAACATGTCTCTCATGCTTTTGAAAGATCATCAATTAAACTTGTTAAAAATGATAAACATACATTAAAGCTAACAGGAAATATACCCATGCATCAACTGGTAGGCATGGCCATACCTCCAGATCCAGAAACATAATACAAGAAGGTTCCTTCCATAGGCACATAAGCAGATAAATAGATTAAGGAAAAATAATGTAATGTCCCTTTAGTAAGTAGAAACTACAAATGTTTTTAACTCTTTCATAACTAAGGGATTCAAATCCTAATAGTTCAGTTCTTGGAATTTGCTTTGTTTTACAAATAAATGATGATGATGATAATAATATAGATTGCTCTTTTTATGGTGAATACAGTAACTATAAAATCAATTGAATTCAGCTGAAGTCTTAGTGAAGATTCATGTATTTGTTGGGGGCTTGGAGGAGGAACTAATATAGTCTGCTACAGCTATAACTCAGCTGAGTGCTTTTGCAGAAGAATCTGTTTTTTAGGATTAAAGCTATAGCTTATTACATCATTATTTCTGCTTGTCTGCATCCTGCATTCTTGAGCTTCTGTTTTGGCCAGCTTTCCCTGTCTTGTGAAAATGTACCAGAGGGTGTAGTGTGCTGTGACTGCAAAGCATATCTTACCCAGAATGCTAGGCAACCATTACCCAGCATTCTAAGCTTCACTGCTTCTTCAGGGGACAGAGATTGAATATAAGACCAGGATAGGCTAAAGCAAGAGATCCAAAATGCATGTGGTATTTTAAAAGGATATAAATAGTTTGCCTTTCAATAAAATAACACAAGCAGAGTATACAAATGTTCTACATACCTCTACACTTTATTTGCTTGACTAGTATTTCAATGACCAATATTCCCCCACCACTTGCCTTATTTGGAGATGCCAATTCAGACTTTTACTGGTGTAGACAAGCTAACCAGCTTAAAGGGCCATGATACCCAAATGTTGAAACACTTGAAACTGATGCAGCATAGCTGTAAAAAGCAGACTAGAAAATATCACCTGAACATCTCTATGTAAAAAAGAAAGATATTTTACCTAAAGAAATTTCTCAGTAGCCACATCCCATTGTAAAGGACTTCTAAGCAACAAATCAGTATGCCTGTCCCGGGACAGCGAAAGGAGCGAGCATTCGTGCGCACACATGTTATTTCCCTATTCAGTTTAAGGAAGTTTACTATGAAATCTCATGAGAGTTAAGTCAAATCTCATGAGATCACAGTAAAAGAGTTCATGACCTCAGCACTGCTGATGCTGATTGGCTGCTGTTCATTTCTTCATTTTTTTTATTTATTTTTTACCTGCAGCTGAGCAGCAGCTGAATTATAACTTTTTACACAGAACTTACTCTGCTGAGCTGAGGAAATTGTGAGCTAAAATATCTTTCTTTTTTACATAGTGATGCTCAGGTGATATTTCTCAGCTTTTTACAGTTATACTGAATCAGTTTCAAGTGATTTAGCATATGAGTATTATGTCCCTTTAATTTTGTAAACAAAACCTGATTTTTTCCCCCATTATGTAATTTTATTATATTCAATGAGGCCAGCAAGGGAGAAATATGTGTCAGGGTTAGACTTATAAAGTCTCCACTGTGCACATCCCATTTTGAGAATTGGAAAGCCCCAAATTTTCAGAGTGTTTTTTTTTATACAATAAGGTCATATACCCTAGATGGCTCTTATCTTCTATAACATCTTGTCTTTGATTAAAGGGTTATCTTTATTTTAATTTCAAAACAGTAAGTTGACATACTACACATGCTTATCCCTATATATTTCCTTTACAAACAGACAGTTATATTAAATAACCCACTGCACAACATTCTATTCTAAGGTCTGAGGCCACTTCACAACATTATATTCTAAGGTCCGAGGCCACTGCACAACATTCTATTCTAAGGTCTGGGGCCACTGCACAACATTCTATTCTAAGGTCTGGGGCCACTGCACAACATTCTATTCTAAGGTCTGGGGCCACTGCACAACATTCTATTCTAAGGTCTGAGGCCACTGCACAACATTCTATTCTAATGTCTGGGGCCACTGCACAACATTATATTCTAAGGTCTGAGGCCACTGCACAACATTCTATTCTAACGTCTGGGGCCACTGCACAACATTCTATTCTAAGGTCTGGGGCCACTGCTCTAAGGTCTGGGGCCACTGCACAACATTCTATTCTAAGGTCTGGGGCCACTGCACAACATTCTATTCTAAGGTCTGGGGCCACTGCACGACATTCTATTCTAAGGTCTGAGGCCACTGCACAACATTCTATTCTAATGTCTGGGGCCACTGCACAACATTCTATTCTAACGTCTGGGGCCACTGCACAACATTCTATTCTAAGGTCTGGGGCCACTGCTCTAAGGTCTGGGGCCACTGCACAACATTCTATTCTAAGGTCTGGGGCCACTGCACAACATTCTATTCTAAGGTCTGGGGCCACTGCACAACATTCTATTCTAAGGTCTGGGGCCACTGCACAACATTCTATTCTAAGGTCTGGGGCCACTGCACAACATTCTATTCTAAGGTCTGGGGCCACTGCACAACATTCTATTCTAACGTCTGGGGCCACTGCACAACATTCTATTCTAACGTCTGGGGCCACTGCACAACATTCTATTCTAAGGTCTGGGGCCACTGCACAACATTCTATTCTAAGGTCTGGGGCCACGGTATAACTCTAGCTATACACCTTTGCGACACACAGAATATGCCGCCATGAACAGCTGCCTCATACCTGTGACCTGGTCTGTGTCCAATATCTATATTTTAAGGTCTGTTTTCAGTAGTAGCTTGTGACACTTTATCAAGCAATTGCTTGTTTTATTTTTTTAAATGAAAATTACATATCTTTATAGATTAACCCCTTAATGACAGAGGAAAAGCTCCCCTTAATGACAATTGACGTACCTGGTAGGTCCTCTGTTCTTTGAAGTGCTGGAAGCGATTATGATCGCTTCCAGCTGCTTACAAGGGATTGTAGTGATGCCTCAACATTGAGCCATCACTGCAATCCCATATTTTACCCACCGATGCAGAGAGGGCCACTCTGTGGCCCTCTCTGCATCGGCTATTGCGACTCACACATTCGTTGGTGGGTGGGAGCAACTCCTCTCAATTGCGTTGGCTATTTTTTTTCAAAGTTGTAGCCCGATCGGCTCAAATGTTGTTCTGTCGGCGGTTGCGGCCGGGGGGGGGGGTGTGCGCGCGCGTGCACGCGCACGCAACTTATGCACTCCTGAAAAAAAAAACAATTGAAGGAAGGGATCTCCGTTGTTAAGTAAGGGATCTGGGAGTGGGGGCCAGCTACACTACAGAAAACTAATGTTTTAAATAAAAAAAGTAAAAAAAAAATATTTTTGGGGGCAAATTGGGTACTGGCAGACAGCTGCCAGTACCCAAGATGGCGGCAAATAGGTAGGGGGGAGGGTTAGAGAGATGTATGGGGGGATCAGGGAGGTTTTGAGGTAAGGGGGATCCATCACTGCAGACTGTATGAAGAAAATAATAATAAAAAAAAAAAATGCTTTTTATTTCAGTACTGGCAGACTGTCTGCCAGTACTTAAGATGGCGGGGACAATTGTGGGGTGGGGGAGGGAAGAGAGCTGTTTGAGGGGGGTCAAGGGGGATCAGGGGGTGGGATGTGTCAGGTGGAAGGCTGATCTCTACACTAAAGCTAAAAATTAACCCTACAAGCTACCTAATTAACCCCTTAACTGCTGGGCATATTACAAGTGTGGTGCGCAGCAGCATTTAATGGCCTTATTATTACCAAAAAGCAACGCCAAATCCATATAAGTCTGCTATTTCTGAACAAAGGGGATCCTAGAGAAGCATTTGCAACCATTTGTGCCATAATTGCACAAGCTGTTTGCAAATAATTTCAGTGAGAAACCTAAAATTGTGAAAAATATAACAGTTTTTTTTATTTGATCGTATTTGGCGGGGAAATGGTGGCATGAAATATACTAAAATGGGCCTAGATCAATAATTTGGGTTGTCTACTACACTACAATAAAGCTAAAATTAAACCTAAAAGCTCCCTACAAGCTCCCTAATTAACCCCTTCACTGCTGGGCATAATACACGCGTGGTGTGCAGTGGCATTTAGCAGCCTTCTAATTACATAAAAGCAACGCCAAAGCCATATATGTCTGCTATTTCTGAACAAAGGGGATCCCAGAGAAGAATTTACAACCATTTATACCATAATTGCACAAGATGTTTGTAAATAAATTCAGCGAGAAACCTAAAGTTTGTGAAAAAATTTGTGAAAAAGCCAACAATTTTTTTTATTTGATCGCATTTGGCGGTGAAATGGTGGCATGAAATATACCAAAATGGGCCTATATCAATACTTTGGGATGTCTTCTAAAAAGAAATATATACATGTCAAGGGATATTCAGGGATTCCTGACAGATATCAGTGTTCCAATGCAACTAGCGCTAATTTTGAAAAAAAGTGGTTTGGAAATAGCAAAGTGCTACTTGTACTTATTGCCCTATAACTTGCAAAAAAAGCAAAAAACATGAAAACATTGGGTATTTCTAAACTCGGGACAAAGTTTAGAAAATATTTAGAATGGGTGTTTTTTGGTGGTTGTAGATGTGTAACCGATTTTAGGGGTCAAAGTTAGAAAAAGTGTGTTTTTTTCCATTTTTTCATCATATTTTATATTTTTTTTTATAGTAAATTATAAGATATGATGAAAATAATGGTATCTTTAGAAAGTCCATTTAATGGCGAGAAAAACGGTATATAATATGTGTGGGTACAGTAAATGAGGAAGAGGAAAATTACAGCTGAACACAAACACTGCAGAAATGTAAAAATAGCCATTGTCATTAAGGGTAAGAAAATTGAAAAATGGTCCGGTCATTAAGGGGTTAAAGGGACATGAAACCCAATTTTTTTCTTTCGTGATTTAGAAAGAACATGTAATTTTAAACAACTTTCTAATTTACTTCTATTATCTAATTGGCTTAATTCTCTTGATATCACTTGCTGAAAAGCATATCTAGATATGCTCAGTAGCTGCTTATTGGTTGCTGCACATATAGGCCTTGTGTGATTGGCTCACACATGTGCATTGCTATTTCTTCAACAAAGGATATCTAAAGAATTTAGCAAATTAGATAATAGAAGTACATTGGAAAGTTGTTTAAAATTGCATGCCCTATCTGAATCATGAAAGTTAAATTTTGACTAGACTGTCCCTTTAAAGGAATCTAAAACCCAACATTTGTATTTTGTGATTCAGACAGAGAATATAATTTTAAAAAAGTTTCCACTTTTCTTCTATTATCAAATGTGCTTTGTTCCCATGGTGTTCTTTGTTGAAGAGATACCTAGTTAGGTTTCTGGAGCACTGCATGGCAGGAAATAGTCCTGCCATCTAGTGCTCTTGCAAATGAATAACATTCTTTGCAAAACTGCTGCCATATAGTGCTCTAGATATGTGCACGCTCCTGAGCTTACATTCTTGCTTTTCAACAAAAGATACCAAGAGAAGGAAGAAAATATAATAGAAGCAATTTAGAAAGTTGTTTAAAACTGTCTGTATGAATCTTGAAAGACATTTTTTGAGATTTATGACCATTTAATTTGAAATAATTTAAAAATGTAGTTTACTGTCCCTGTAAGTGAAGAACATTAGTAATGGGGTTGCTGATTTGGACACTTGTGGTTTACAGATAAGTACTCACCTTTATCATTGTCACAGGTACAAATCTTCTGCTTGGAACAAAACACACAGGCCTAGCAGTTTCCATTGCTGTGTTATTTGGTGGTAACAAATATCTATAGACATTTTATGTTGCCACCAGTTACACAGTTTGCAAACGGAATGGAAACTAGACCACAGTGTAAGAAAAAGGGGATGCTAAACGTATGGTCATATTTTGTGAAATGTGATGTATAAATTAAGTTGAGAAACAGAGATCTGCATGCAACCAATAATGGAATAGCTAAACTTTCATAATAAAATGATGACTGGGTTTACTTCCTCTTAAATATTATGTGAAATGCTTTGCACATATATTACATTGGTTAAGTGTGTGCACAATGTGTCTAGACAATGTCACCATATGTTTAGGGTGTTCACACTAATGCAATATATGTTTAATATACCAGCCCATTAGTTCAGACATCCTGACAATTCATTCCAAGCCTTTCCTGGTTCTTTTGTGTTTTCTGTCTGATTTCAGCTTGGCTTCCTTTACATCAAGTGCCTGTTTTTTTTTTTTTACTTTGGTTTGAGCAACTTCCTCTTTTGAATAGATTTATTTAAAAATAAAGTAAATCTGTACATACTTCCTCCAAAATTCCAGTGACAAATTTTTATATCACAAATTGTTTTGCTTTGTCTGATACCTAAAACTATTTTATTCAATGCAGCAACTGGATGCAAACCTAGAATAAAATATATTTAAAATAATTTCAATTTTTTTGTTCCTCTGACATTTTTTTTTATTTAATTTTTTTTAATTTTCACTGATAATCATACAAATAAGCTCCACAGTGCGAACGGGGTTGGGTGAAATTAGGGTGCTTTAATATGAACTGCAATAAAATGGAGGACACTCATCACTGAGGGAACAAGTGTGTAACTGAAAGAAGGTTCCCCTCAGAAACAGGTAACTAAGTTTCCCTTCCCTGCAGCAGGTGCTCTGGTAAATGTGTCCTCTCTCTACAAACAGGAGTTTAGCTTAGAGTGTCAATGTGTCCTCTCTCTACAAACAGGAGTTTAGCTTAGAGTGTCAATGTGTCCTCTCTCTACAAACAGGAGTTTAGCTTAGAGTGTCAATGTGTCCTCACTAAGAGAACCTTAACATGTTATTAGAATATTATTTTGGGGGTGTCTATTTTTACATTCTTTACACTCTCCCCCACAAACTTTTATGTCGTCCTCGACATATGCCAGCCCTGTATGGTAAAACAATATGTGCTTGTTGTCTGACAACACCGTTGGGTAGTCAGGAGTACGTGTTACCAGAGGAAACATCATCTCTGTGACAGTTACTCCCATATTCACAAAGTCACAATTTCTCACTAGGCTATTGCGCGCTATAGTACCTGGTGAGGTATTCTTGCTCGTACAGCAAGTTATTTGGTAAACCCCTTTCCTCACTTGTGTAAGTTACTGTAGTCATACTAAAGATGGTGGTAACCTAGAGTACACACTCTTACTCTGTCCCTTTACTTGACCCAGCATGGTGGAAGACTAGATACACATTCACCATGTCAGTTTATAATTTCAACCAATACCTTTGGGCAAACTTTTCCCATCTTATCTAGTTCTATCATCTCAAAATTACTGCTTTTGCTTTACCATTTGTACATCTTTAACATTTGCTCTGAACATGAATAATTGCGGCATAATTTTATATGCAAACATTAGAACATTAAACCTGACATCTTTAACATTTGCTCTGTACATGAATAATTGCGGCATAATTTTATATGCAAACATTAGAACATTAAACCTGACAGATTTACCAATGTTTAGAATCTACATCAAAACAATCTGCATCTAGATACCAATCAGGGTAGACAGGTAAAACATTTCTACACTGTATGGCTTGTACTGTTGGATCTCTGGAAACTATGCTGGGTTGACCTAAAGTATCATAAGTCAAAGTCTTTGGTTGTCTCCTTTCTTAAAGGAATGGTATCTGAATAGTCCTCATCCTCATCGCTCACATTTTCAACTAATGACATTTCCTCTTCCATGTGTCCTGATGGATTTTCAGATCTCTCATATTCAGAAGAATTTTCTTCTGTATCAATCTCTGTAAGATTTTCATTGGTCCCTAACTGATGTAGGTAGAACTCATCAGCTTCTGGATTCAGATCTGTTGTGTTTCCATCTCTGTGATCACTTTGAGATATAGGAATGAAAGCTTTCCAATGTTCCTGTTCCATCTCTGACTCACTTCCTGTCTCATCACTGAAGTTTTGTGCAGATTGTAATGCAGTATTCTTACGGTTTTCTAGGTTTCTTGCAGTAGGTCTGTCTTTTGTTTTGTGACCTGGATCTACAGGTAGATAATCACATGGCAACAACAAATTGTTATGCAGAACTTTGATTTTTCCTTTTCCAGTTTCTGGCTTAACTTCATAAACTGGGCTGTCTTTACATTTTCTTTTAAGAATAACATAGACAGTATCTTCCCAATAGGATCTTAATTTTCCAGGACCTCCTCTTTCTGTGAGGTTTCTTACAAGTACTCTACTACCGGGTATTAGTTCAGCTCCATAAATCTTCTTGTCATAGTGTGTTTTACCTCTTTCTGCACTTTTAGTAGCTGTTTCTGAAGCAACTTTGTAGGCCTCATTCATTCTTTTTATCCAGGTGTTCACATATTCAGAAGAGGTATGATATTTTTCAGTTACTGGAGTGTCAAACATGCTATCAATGGGTAATCTTGGAGATCTTTCAAAAAAAAGGAAGAAAGGAGAATATCCTGTAGCTTCACTCCGTGTACAATTATATGCATGTACTACCTTTGCAAGTTAATTTTTCCAATCTTTCTTTGATTCGGATGACAAAGTGCGAAGCATGGATAGAAGGGTGCGATTGAACCTTTCCACTTGTCCATTACCTTCTGGGTGGTATGGAGTTGTATGAGAGTTTTGGATGTGGCAGTGCTTGCCTAATGCCAAAAACAGTTTGTTTTCAAATTCTCTACCCATATCATGGTGAATCTTGGTAGGAAATCCAAATTTCAGGACAAAATCATTAAATATTTTGTCTGCAACAGTTCTTGCTGACTTGTTCCTGGTTGCATATGCTTGAACAAATCTTAGTGGTCTATTACCACTAAGATATATTCATATCCACCTTTACATGTCTCAAGATGAAGGAAGTCAATGGAGAACATTTCGAAAGGATATGTTGTGGTAATATTACTCAAAGGAGCTCTAGTAGGCTTGTTTGGGCGTTTATCCTTTAAACAGGTACACTGTTGAGTAATGTAATGTTCGGTGTCCCTTTGCATATGTGGCCAAAAGAATCTATCTCTGATTAGATTTACAGTCCTCTCAACTCCTAAGTGTCCCATCTCTTCATGTAATTCTTTAAACACTAATTGATGGTACTTCTTTGGCAACACTAACTGAGAACCTGATAGTGTGTTTCTTCTCATAATTCCTTCATTGTCAAGATAAAGTTTATGCCATTGTCTCAGGAGTATAGAAAAATCAGAAGACTCACCTTGGCACTCATGTTTTGATGGAAACTTGTTCTCTTGTTTATATTTCCATACTTTTCCAATCGCAGGGTCTTCCTTTTGTGCTGTTCTGATAGTCCCTTTGGGAATTTCGGCTACACTTTTTAATTCACCATTGTCTGTCATTGGAGTTGTATTGGCTATTGTCAGAGGACACAGCCAAGGCATTCTTTCCTCTTGGTTTACTTGAATAGCCTGGGTGATGCTGCTGATGACTCTGGGATCTATTTCTTGAGAACATTGTTGCATGTACTGCTCAGGACTCAGAGGCATACGAGAAAGAACATTTGCATCCATATTTCTTTTTCCAGGTCGATACTTAATGGTAAAGTTGAAATCTGCCAATTCAGCAACCCGTCTGTGACCCATGGCATTCAGCTTTGCTGTTGTAAGGACATAAGTTAGTGGGTTATTGTCAGTGTATACCTCAAAGGCTGGACAGTAATATAGGTAGTCTCGAAATCTGTCACAGATTGCCCATTTCATTGCTAGAAATTCTAACTTCCCTAAGTGCATGTGGTAGTTTTTCTCAGCAGGTGTTAGAGTTCTAGATCCGTAAGCAATTACCTTTAGTTTACCATCCTGTTCCTGGTATAACACAGCACCCAGTTCTTCCTGAGAGGCATCACAGTGGAGTATGAATGATGTCAAATACTCTGGATAACCCATAACTGGAGGATGAGTTAAAACTTCAGTTAACTGGCTTAACACTTCCTGATGGTCATCAGTCCAACCGATTAAATGATGGGAGGGAAGCTGACCTTTCACCTTTGGTCTAGATTTCTGTTTCTTTCTTGTCTTGCTGTCAGACACGAAAGTCATAGCAGGTACCGATCCTGCTGATAGCAGTTCATAAAGTGCCTTTGCAATTCTGGAGAAGTTTCGGCTATAGGGACGGTAATAAGAGATAATTCCTAATAATTTACTAAGTTCTCCCACAGTCTTTGGTCTTTTATCTTTCAATGCAAGTACAGGTGCGATTTCTGCTGGATCCATGGAGTGGCCATCTTTTGACACAACTTTACCAAGAAATCTCACTTTGTCTTTAAAAAGTTCACATTTTCTGGCTGTTAGCTTAATTCCATGTTGTTGATAACATTGAAGAACAACCCGTACGTGTTCTACATGTTCAAGGAATGACTTGCTATGGACTAGATTGTCATCTAGGTAAGGTAGACAAATCTCGTCTCTTAATCCTAGTAAACATGATTCCATACTTCGCTGGAATTCTGCAGGTGCTGAGCTAAGACCAAATGGTATTCGGATCCATTCATATAGACCCCAAGGTGTAATAAAGGCAGTTAATGGTATACTTGATTCTTCCACAAATCCTTGATGATATGCTTTACCTTGATCTAGCACGGAGAACCATGAACTTCCTCCTAAACTATCAAGCATGTCTTGAATCCTTGGAATTGGATGACAGTCAGGAATGGACTTCTAGTTTAACTCTCTGTGGTCACAGCACAGTCTTAAACTACCATCCTTCTTTCTCCCACACACAATAGGTGAAGAATATGAAGATTTCGACTTTGCAATCCAGCCCCGATTTAGCAGATCTTGCAGGTATTCCTTTACTTCTTGGTGCAGTGGTTTTGGTACAGACATATACGTTCTCTTGACAGGTATGTTGTCTTTTAGGTGAATCTGTAACTGTAAGGAAGGAATGTATCCAACATCAGAGTAGTCTTTTGCAAAAGCATTGCATTCGTCCCTTAACATATTTCTGATTATCTGCTGCTGTTCCTTTGTGAAATGTTTTACGGACACTTCTGGATCCCATAATTCTCTATTGGTGTGGCTCTCCAGAGAACTGACCTTGTTTAAATTGTCTATTTTATCCTCTGGTCCTGTTGTAGATACATGAATTTCTTTACTTACTGAGTGGATAGATACATCTACCGACGGTTTCAGCTTCATCTGTGCAGGGTACAATGTCTTTATAGGCTCAATGCATCCAATCTTAGTTAGGCCAGGTAAAACAATGTCGTGCTTGGTTGTGTTCCAAACAGGAATTGTTGGTTTAGAGAACTGTCCCCTTCGAATGGTTACTAATGTCTCACATACATGTAGTCCACCAGGTAACTGGTGAATGTCACAAGGTGTAAACAGAACTGTCTGATTTTGCAGTGAAGGTCCTGTGTGGGCATTACACCTGATGCTGGTCACAGTATTTGCAGGAATTCTTTGGTTCTTTGTACCAGTCTTTATTTTGGCATCACAAGATTGTACACATCTTGCTTGTAGAAGTTTAACCAGAATTTTGGCCTTACTTGTTGATACTGCCAGTGCTGTTCTTAGTACATCAACCAAACCAGGAATGGATTTTGTTCCCTCCGCACATGTAGCTTTGAATACTTCTTCAATGACATTATAACCAATAATTGGTTGCTCTGCTACTTTACAGTCGTCTGATACTACCAGTGGCACTAAGAGTTTTCTGTCATTGTTGCTTGATGTTAGCTGGAAAGTTACTTCAACCCAACCAGAAAAGGGAATTTCAGTCTCATTGGCTGCTTTTCCGCATAAAATTCCTGGTCCAAGCAATTCTTCCAATGATCTGAGCACTGTATGTGGCAAGAATCTTTGTCTCCAACTCTCATTGATTAGGCTAACTTGAGAGCCAGTATCCCATAAAGCTTGAACTGGAATGTTGTCCATTTCGCAATTCACAAGACATCTTTTCCCAATGAGATTTAACAATTTACTATGGTGTTTTGTGGTAACACCGTTCATTTTTGGTGGCAGTCCATTAGTAGAATTGTATGGTTAATGGGCACGCCGAGCAATGCAGTCTTGTATTCTTCGTGAAGTATTCAGCTTTAAACTTTCCTTTGCTGTGTTCCTTGCTATATGAGGACTCTTATCTGATACTTTGATATAGGGCAGTGTATTACTCTGGAACACAGGTGTGCTGTAGGTTACTGTCTGTCCCTTGACAGCAACCCTCTCTCTTTTAACGGTTTCTGTTTTCTCACTCTGCATCCTTTTGCAAAATGTCCCGATTGACCACATTTGAAACAATGGTTACATGTGGTTCCCTGACCTGTGTTCTCACAACATTCACAAACCCTTTTGCTTAGTCTCGGTGTGGCTGTTGGCCCTTTAAATACAAGCTCCTGCTGTGCTGCTGAACTTTGCAAAAGTGTTTTCATTTCTAGCATTTCTTTTTGCATTTGCACTATTACCTTTTCAAGATCCAGTTTAGTATTCTGAATTTGCTGAGTATTTTGGTTACTTACTTGTGGCTGCATCAATGGCATGGTGTCAGCGGATTTCTGAGAACAATGTAGATGACTGGACTTACACTCCATCATCATTGGTTTGCTGATTTGAGATTTCTTCTGCTTTCTCTCTCTTTCAATCTCCATATTGGCAGCTTCATTCATTTTCTCTATGAGCAAATCATCTGAAGCAGAAGGGTCGTCTAAATATTGGTTTAGCTGAAACTTGATGTGATCACTTACCAGTCCAGTACCTACAGACCTTAAGAATTTCTTCTGTATTAATTCCATTCCAAAGTGTTCATCTGATTCTTCTCCTTGGGAAACAAACAAGAGATGATCTTTCAGTTCAATTGCTCTAAACAGAAAATTCTGAGGTGTTTCTTTGGTATTTTGTGAGACGTTGATCAGTTGTTGGTACAAATCTGACACATTCTCTTCCTTGTAGTGACTTTTCAGGATTCTTTTCAGTTGCACTAGAGTTAGCTCATTCTTCATTTTCCAACATACCTCTAAGACTTAAACCAGGACTTGACTACAGATTCCACAATCTCTATTTCGGAGAATCCTCTTTGTAGTCCCATGTCAATCTGGTGCATGAGGTTAGTATAGGACAATTTGTCTGTCTGTCCCTTCTCACCTATCTGACCAGCAATTTTAAAGTCCTTTCTTATTGCAACTTCCGGTAAGTTACTATAATGAGTTGTCTTAGCCGTTAAAACAGGTTCTTTTCTTAAATGACTGTCCCTTGAATCTTGACTTTTAGTGCTGAGTTCTTTAATTTGATCCTCTACGATCTTAGTTGTTTCCTGAAAATGTTCATGCATAATGTGCTACTGTTGCTTTAAATATTCCAACTGTTGTTGTTCCGGTTGGGGATCTTTGTCACTATCACTTACTGCTTCAGCATCCTTTCTCTTCCCTAATTCAGAGATTAATTTCATAGTTGTCTGTAGAAATTGCATAACAGCATCTTCACTCTCACTCTCTACCAGTTCATCCATCATAACGTTAATTATCCTCATGTAATGGCGGCGGTTTTTGCCTTTCGCCATACTCTCTTCTGACGCTTTAATAACCTGGCAGGTTTCAATCAGTTCACTGACTGTCATCTGTGTTAACGATCTGCTGATTTCATCTTGTAACCTCTCCATATCCATTTTTGCAGCTTTTGGTATAGACTGGGTTAATTTAGTATATATCCTCCTTTGCCTAATTCCTTGTTTCTATTCCCCTCAGCAGACAGGTTGTTTCTTCACAATACACTATTACAGGGATTGCACCAAGTTTCTTTCACTCAGACTGCTATTTCTATATGCAGCATTCACTTCTGTGTCTTTTCTGTGACATATTCACCCGGCCCCACGTTGGGCGCCAATTTTGTTGCACTTCTGATAAATAAACTCCACAGTGCGATTGGGGCTGGGTGAAATTAGGGTGCTTTAATATGAACTGCAATAAAATGGAGGACACTCATCACTGAGGGAACAAGTGTGTAACTGAAAGAAGGTTCCCCTCAGAAACAAGTAACTAAGTTTCCCTTCCCTGCAGCAGGTGCTCTGGTAAATGTGTCCTCTCTCTACAAACAGGAGTTTAGCTTAGAGTGTCAATGTGTCCTCACTAAGAGAACCTTAACATGTTATTAGAATATTATTTTGGGGGTGTCTATTTTTACATTCTTTACATTTAGATTTCCTTTTGTAATACCTTTGTGCAGATGTCTGGCTGGAAATTCTATCTCCGATCATAATGAAACACACAGGTCTGAAAAGCAAATAAATAAGAAAAATAAAGTTTGTTGCAAATATCATTATATATTTATACATACATTTATATTATTTATGAAAGTACTGCCTTAGATTGTGCTTGCATTTTAGTTAGTTAAAGGGACATAAAACCCTTTTTTATCCCTGTAATTCAGACAAAGCATACAATTTTAAATAGACGTGCATTTGGATTATGCGTGTTGATCATAGAATGCGGAAGGAGGTAACTGCTTGCGGAATCGTCTCGTTTCGGTGCCGTATTCCTTCTTGTAAAAGTACGAACACACTAAGACAGGACTTGACAAACCCAGGAGTTAGGGAGCCACTGGCTCCTAGAATTTTACCCTTGGCTCCTAACTTTATGGGTTATTCTACATATATCTATATAAAATACCACTGTCTGGCTTCTAAAAGTTTTTCTGGCTCTTAAACTTTAAACAAATTTGTCGACCCCTGCACTAAGATATGGATTTGCACAGATCTTAATGTGTTGCACTTTTACTAGAAGGAATCCTACTCTGAATAGAGACAAATGCTGTTAGTTGCCTCATTCAGATCATCACGAATGATCCAAATGCACATGCCTCATTTTAAACATGTTTCTAATGTACTTATTATGATGGTGGTTTGTATTGCTTGCAATGCAATGATGTTCAAGTAACCATTGCAATGCTGGTTTGTATTTAATTAGTAGGAATTACCACATATTGCTGCATGTTCTTTACAATTAGGGATTTGATTTTTTTCTTTCCTGACTTAGAAATAGCATAATTTATTATTAGTATTATTTTTATTTCTAGTATCACATTTGCTTTGTTTTCATTGTCTTCTTTGTTAAAGTGCATTCCTAGGTAAATAGCTTGCACATGTCTGGCAAACCCTGCTGCCATCTAATGCTCTTGCAAATATATAACATTGTTAAGTATTCTTGCAAAGCTGCTGCTGTATAGCCTTCTAGACATGTACATGCTCCTGAGACTAACTGCCAGCTTTTTAACAAAGGATAACATGTTTCTGGAAAGAATGTATCTCCAATAGTCCCTTCTCTCCTCCTTAT
Source organism: Bombina bombina (assembly GCF_027579735.1). NCBI lineage: Eukaryota > Metazoa > Chordata > Amphibia > Anura > Bombinatoridae > Bombina > Bombina bombina. The sequence continues at coordinate 1,060,317,103 of NC_069499.1, forward strand.
TAATAGCGTATTTCCCTGTGATATTGCAGTCCCATGTATGTTGTCGGTCTGTACTCTCTCACTGGCTGGGCAGCTTTGCCAGATTGTTTTGTGCTTTTGTAGAAGCCACAGTGGTTGGGTATAGGGGTTTTAGATATTATTTATAAAGCCAAATGTATGACTGGTGTAAACAGGGTACAATCATCAGTACTGCACTACCATTTTAAATTCTTATGAATCTATATGTATACATAGTCACATTTTGAAATGTAGTTATTTACTGATATAGAGGCTTTTGAACAAATAAAATCTCAGATGCAAGGATTTTCAAGAACAACATTGTGGGCGCCCATACTTCCTGATCTGATTAATGCAGTAGTTCCTATTTTAAAAACCTTCATGCTTACTTTATTTTTTACTAATGAGGAAGTTTGTTTAATTGGTGACGCATTTATTTGGTTGAAATATATTTTAATACAAAATGTAAATGACGAGTTCCTAAATGTCTAAAAGTTTCCTCTTTACTCTTTAGGTATTTTTTGTTACCTATTTTCTCCAAAATAATAAAACATAGCGGTGCCCTACAGTGCACTTGATTGAGAATCCTAGTGTTTGACATATTTACGTTAATTTTCAATTAATGTAATCACCGGAAAACATCCCCAGAATACCTTGTAACTCATATCATCACCCATTTATATGTTTCAGTGACTGTGCTCCTTCTAGCTATTGAATTTTGTGGCGCTATACAAATAAATGATTATGATGATAATGATAAAAATATTTTATGTTAATATACAAACATTTAATAGCAGAACTACCTCAGGTAATCATTGGCACTGCTTTGAATATGCACTTACTAGTACCTACTCATGTGCTGAGAATACATTTTGTTTAATACCTAACTTTCTTTCTTTTGAAAGTCATACATTTATAGTTATAGATTTTATGAATTTAGTTACAAATGAGTTACCCCAGCTATACCAGTAATTGTAATGTCAGCTTTGCTAGATGATACCAGGCATCATTCTCTTAATAGTAGTTAAGTAGATCTAGCAATCCTTTTACTAATGAGGCTGAGCAGTAGTCTAAATATCAGCAGAAACTGACACACACATATGTTTTACTTGGATTCAAAACAGTGTGTTGCAGCCTCTACTAGCAATCATTGTGTCAATTTATGTGCACATTTACTGCAAGCTTTATAAATCCAGTATGAATTGCATCTCTCTGACAGCCAATGAGTTAACACTAGCTTGCAGTGCTGTAAAATGAGGCCTCATTTTAATGATTCTATTATGATAGTAAAGTGTTTATTTTGTGGTCTTGCAAGCCTACAATTAAAGCAGAATATAGCTGCCACTAATCTATTTGAGTTTGAGCAGGGTTTTCCCCTAAATCCCGGTGGTTTGACTGGAATTCTATGAATGCTGGTTTGGGATTCTGTACCTTAGATCCTATTTTATTCTAGTCAAGTATTTAAAACATAAAATATCTCTTTATGAATAGGTCAAAATAGTTTAATAAGCAATTATGTTTGGAAAATAAATGGCACTCATCCTTTTAATCATCTTTGGATTTAATGCTGTGCTCACCCTCCAGGATGATGTCTTCAAACCATCCTCTCATATACCGTATAAAGTCAAAATTAATCTGTTGAGACTTCCTTCAGAAATTACTGGAACTCCATATTATGACCAAAAAAGCAGCCCGAGAGAAAAAACTCAAAGGGATACTAAACCCACATTTTTTCTTTCCTTTCATGATTCTGAAAGCGTATGCAATTATAAGCAACTTTCTAATTTACTCCTATTATCAATTTTTCTTCGTTCTCTTGCAATCTGTATTTGAAAAGCGGGACTGTAAAACTTAGGAGCCAGACCATTTTTGTTTCAGCACCTGGGTAGTGCTTGCTGATTGGAGGCTAAATGTAGCCACCAACTCTGTATGTTTGTTTATTTTTTTATATTTTTACTGTGAAGAAGGGCATGTTATTCCTGCAGACACAAATTCACAGTTTTGAGCATTACAAAACCAAGAATTTGTGATAATATCTTCTAGACAGAAAAATGCACAAAAAAATGTTACGGAAACCTCTGGCAGAGCATAACATTGTGAATGGATTCAAGGGGGCTGATTTATGTTGCTGTGAATGCAGCTGTTTCCGCTACTTATTAACTCGTCTGCCACCTCTGAGGCGAGGGACAGCAATCATCCAAATCTGATCGGGATAATTAACACCCCCAGATAGTAGGCGATTGGCAGCGAATCTGCATGGGGCAGCATTGCACAAGCATTTCACAAGGAATGCATGTGCAATGATAAATGCTGACAGCATATACTGTCGGCATTTATCGATGTGGGGGGGATATGATCATGTCCACCCGCACATTGATAAATCGGCCCCATGGAAAGTATTTCCCAAAAAATTAATGAATAAAGCCATGAATATAAAGCCTCATGCTGCATAATTAAAATCTAATCCTTATTTCAGGATGAATGACCTTTGGATTATAATATACTTTACATAGAAACTATATTTAGATAGATTTTTCATCAAAAAAAGCATTTTAGTTTAAAAAAAATAAAAAAAAAATCCTATTTTAAGTACAATTTTTTTTTTCCAGTTCCCTTGGTATTCTTTGTTGAAACATAATATATACAGTACGTATACTACACCACTGGGAACAACCAGGTAATTGGTGGCTTGTCCTTACCAGATGTACTCAACTAGCTCCCAGTAGTGTATTGATTCTCTGAAGGTCACTTTAACTATGTGCTTAATCCATTTCCAGGGGTTAAACACACAGTTATATACATGCAATAATCAGTAGAGGACCTACTGAACAGAGGGCCCTGGTTTGCAGAAGAAATGTTTGGTCCTCCCAACTCCACCCTGAAGGTAACTCATTAGTAAGCAATTGTAATAACAAATTGTAGTTTAAGGACCCTAATTGCTCATTTATTTATGAGCTATGGAATATGCAGACCTCCCGTCTCAAAGCACATCAAAGGCAAGCACTGACTGGTGAAGACCAGGAGCCTATCCCTGCCTTCTTTTAATTTAGAAGTGTGTATTACGGCTTCAAATGATCATATTACACCCAGCTTGCAGCTTGTTGTGCTGTCTAATGTGGCCGTGACAAAGCTGCGCAGGAGAGAAAAAGAGAAAACAGCTCAGTTTTGAGAGGAAATAGGAGAAAAGATATGACCTCTCACCTTTGCCCATATATGATGCACATTATCTGTTGTAGGACAGAGCAGGGACACAGGTTGCAGGTCATGTTGGGTCTGCCTATTGTGCTGTATATAGAACTTTTTGATATAGTACAGCTTAAAGAGAGCCCTGCAACCTGCATTAATAAAAGACTATCGCTTTATGACTGTACACATCCTGCACACCCTTCGCACATTCCTATGTATAGAGTCTAGACTAGCTGCTTGGGCTCTTGTCCACCAATGGTAGTTCTGCCCATAGCAATAGTGCAACAATAAAATGCTCTAACATATTAGAGTATATTTTCTTTTTGAACTTTTATATACCTTTAATAGGGCATAAAACACTGTGAGATTATTACTTTATCAGCACATTTAACTGTCCCTGATTTGCCTCATCAGACGAGAATAGATTAGAACAGGGTTTAAAATGTAGAAAACCTAGGTTACAAGATGGTGACGCCCGTTACTTTATAGAAACTAAAACTTTATTCATATTTCTTAAATATTGAAACAATTAATATAATGTTACAGACATCCCAAGTCTCCTTGAAGTTCAGGGAGTCTCCCTGATTCTAATAGCGCCTCCCTGATGCCAGCAAATGGAATACAATCTCCCTGAAACTCCAAGTACCATGATCCAATGTGGCCCAAATCCGGAAAAGTGTTTATTTAAGGAATGCCTTTAGCTGCTGGGACGTTATAGAACCCTCAAAGCATGCATCAGTAACCAAAAATCCCCCACTGATTTTAATAAAAATAAAACACAAATACTACCTTATTTACTGCACGTAATTAAACTTCGTATTCTAAAATATTTGAGCATTCAACAAGCGTGTGATCACTGGAAAATTGGTTTGTTGTATGTGGTTGTGCAATAAAGCTACTTTTTTTTTTAAATATGAATTTAGTGGGAAGCTACTTTAATGATACGTCTCTATCTTATTTAGGGTTTCAAGGTGTCCAATATATAACTAGGAGGAGGGGGGGTGGCGGCGCAGTAGCGGGAGAAGCCACCTCCCTGAAATGAGTTTTTGCAGGTTGGGATGTCTGATGTTAACAAATCATCTGCATATTATTCTCAGGCTAATCTTTGCTTTGAATACATTTTTGTAATCAGTCTTTATTTAGGCGGGGTCTAGTTGCTAATAATGAACTTTTGGAAACTATTAACTGTTAAAAGTATCATTTTTACAGTTGTCTATTGGCATTTTACATATTACAGATTTATTTTCACTTGGCACTTACTTAATATTGGCAGCATTTTAGTGTTATCATCTTCCATTGACATAAATGGAAACCAATAAACAATAATTTGCACTGTTTACACTGCTGAACTTTTGATAAAAAAATGATGCCTAGCACAATTTAGACAGTAAGGCACAATTGTGTTAACAAAATGTTAGCCAAAAATGTAAATAAAAAAAAATATTGCAGAATAAAAAGACATATTAAAGCTCTGACATTACCAACAACAGTGTACACTTTAGTTTTATTTTTTCTTAAAGTATAATACAGAAAAATACTGCAAGAGAATAATTCTTCATTGGCATTAGTGAATTTGGCTATAAGGTATAAAGACCTTACACAAAGTTTATCCAATAGCATTACATGTAAGGTATAATACAGCTGTTACAGTGATTTATTACTGCTTTGAATAAGATTTGATTTTTTTCTGAAGCAATAAATATATATATTTTCAAATGGAATTTCAGATGCCATTCATCAGCATGTCTCAACCTCCGATTGTGCATTATTATAAAACTCTCCAGTAGTGAAAGGGTTCATTCATCTTTTGTAGATGTAAAAAAAATGCATTTGTCATTTGACCAGTTTTGGCTAACAAACTATTTTTAATTTGATCCCAAGTTGAATAAAAAATTCTCTTGAGCAAGTTTTTTTGTTAAGAATGACGCAGTAACCAAATCTATCACCTGTTCCTGTGGTGAAAACCATATTTTGTCTGTAAGATTTGCTACTGTATAATCGAATCAAGATTATGAGTATACAGTACAATATTAAGTCTGTTTCTCTTGTACATTACTGTAGGTATATATGTTTATGGCTTTATATACCAAGATAATAGAAGTAAATTGTAAAGTTGTTAAACCCCTTGAGTGCTTCCCACTATGGTGCTAATGACGGCTCTGAGCCGTCACTAGCACTCTCCCACCTTGAGGGAGATCTGGGGGCTCCCACCGCTCCTACCCCAGCGATCGGGCCTGCATAATGACAGGCATCACTGGGGCTTCACGTTTTGTGCGGTGACATCACGCGTGATGATGTCACCACGCAACTTTATTAAAAAATTACAATACAAAGTATAGGGAAAGGGGGCATGCTGCTTAGATGCCTGTATCTCAGGCATCTAAGCAGCTACAGACCCCCAGACCCTTTGTTGGAAAGGTAATCGCTTAACCTTTCCAACAGTGTAAGTCTTGGGGATCTGAAAAAAAAATACAAATTAAAAAAAAAAAAAAAACTTAAATCACCTTAGCTCCCAGGTCGGAAAGTGATTAGCACTCAAAGGGTTAAAATGTCATGCTCTCTCTGAACCATGGAAGAAAACCATTTGGCTTTCATATCCCAATAAGATAAGCACACTCCACTGGCTGTTTAGGGGGATAGATCCTTGCAAACAAAACAATTGTTTTTCATATAAAAAAAAAAATAATATATATTTTTTTATGCTGTTCTTCTACAATGTAATACATTAGCATACCAGGGGCGCGATCCGATATCGATCGCAGTTTGCGGCGCAAGCGAGGGAACCGGCGTCGCCCGCAGTTTCAGCTCGCAACTCGAGCTATCCCATATAGGTCGCCGTCAGATGCTAACGTGCCGTAAGTCTCACAAACCAGCGATGTCCAGAAATCTGCGTAAGTACAAATTTCTGGCGTCGCCAGTGACTTGCGCCACGTTAGAAACTGCCGGCGCCTATAAAACCTGACTAAAGTTTAAAACACCCGCACTGTCTAACACGCCTCCCTAACATAGCCCGACAAGTCTAACACGCCTCCCTAACATAGCCCGCACTGTCTAACCCTCTATCCGCTATCCCCCCTCACTAGCCTAACAATAAAAATGCTATTAACCCCTAAACCGCCGCTCCCGGACCCCGCCGCAACCTAATAAAGTTATTAACCCCTAAACCGCCGCTCCCGTACCCCGCCGCCAGCTATATTATATCTATAACCCCCTAAAGTGAGCCCCTAACACCGCCGCCATCTATATTAAAATTATTAACCCCTAATGTAAGCCCCTTACACCGCCGCCATCTCTATTAAAATGATTAACCCCTTATTTAATCTACCTACCCCGCCGCCAGCTATATTATCTATATTAACCCTAAGTATATTATAGTTAATATAGGTATTACATTATATATATTAACTATATTAACCCTAATTATATTAGGGTTAATATAGTTAATATAGTTACTATAGTATTTATATTAACTATATTAACTCTATCTAACCCTAACTAAATTTATATTAAATTAGTCTAATTCATTTATAAACTAAAATATTCCTATTTAAATCTAAATACTTACCTATAAAATAAACCCTAAGATAGCTACAATATAATTAATAATTACATTGTAGCTATGTTAGGGTTAATATTTATTTTACAGGTAAATTGTTAATTATTTTAACTAGGTATAATAGATATTAAATAGTTAATAACTATTTAATATCTACCTAGTTAAAATAATTACCCAATTACCTGTAAAATAAATCCTAACCTAAGTTACAAATACACCTACACTATCAATAAATTTAATAAACTACAAACATCTATCTAAAAATACAATTAAATTAACTAAACTAAATTACAAAAAAAAACAAACACTAAATTACAAAAAATAAAAAAAACATTACAAGATATTTAAGCTAATTACACCTATTCTAAGCCCCCTAATAAAATAATAAACCCCCAAAATAAAAAAAATTCCCTGCCCTATTCTAAATTCAACAAATTTCAAAGCTCTTTACCTTACCAGCCCTTAAAATGGCCTTTTGTGGGGCATGCCCCAAAGAATTCAGCTCTTTTGCATACAACAAATACAATACCCCCCCCCATTACAACCCACCACCCACATACCCCTATTCTAAACCCACCCAAACCCCCCTTAAAAAAGCCTAACACTACCCCCCTGAAGATCTCCCTACCTTGTCTTCACCACACCGGGCCGAACTCCTGATCCGATCCGGGCGATGTCTTCCTCCAAGCGGCAAAGAAGAATTCTTCCTCCGGCGATGTCATCCTCCAAGCGGCAAAGAAGAATTCTTCCTCCGGCGACGTCTTCCTCCAAGCGGCAGCAAAGTCTTCATTCTTCCGGCGGCATCTTCAATCTTCTTTCTTCGCTCCGCCGCCGCGGAGCATCCATCCCGGCCGACTGCTGAACTTGGAATGAGGTACCTTTAAATGACGTCATCCAAGATGGCGTCCGCCGAATTCCGATTGGCTGATAGGATTCTATCAGCCAATCGGAATTAAGTTAAAAAAATCTGATTGGCTGATTGAATCAGCAAATCAGATTCAAGTTCAATCCTATTGGCTGATCCAATCAGCCAATCAGATTGAGCTCGCATTATATTGGCTGTTCCGATCAGCCAATAGAATGCGAGCTCAATCTGATTGGCTGATTGGATCAGCCAATCGGATTGAACTTGAATCTGATTGGCTGATTCAATCAGCCAATCAGATTTTTTTAACTTAATTCCGATTGGCTGATAGAATCCTATCAGCCAATCGGAATTCGGCGGACGCCATCTTGGATGACGTCATTTAAAGGTACCTCATTCCAAGTTCAGCAGTCGGCCGGGATGGATGCTCCGCGGCGGCGGAGCGAAGAAAGAAGATTGAAGATGCCGCCGGAAGAATGAAGACTTTGCTGCCGCTTGGAGGAAGACGTCGCCGGAGGAAGAATTCTTCTTTGCCGCTTGGAGGATGACATCGCCGGAGTAAGAATTCTTCTTTGCCGCTTGGAGGAAGACATCGCCCGGATCGGATCAGGAGTTCGGCCCGGTGTGGTGAAGACAAGGTAGGGAGATCTTCAGGGGGGTAGTGTTAGGCTTTTTTAAGGGGGGTTTGGGTGGGTTTAGAATAGGGGTATGTGGGTGGTGGGTTGTAATGGGGGGGGGGTATTGTATTTGTTGTATGCAAAAGAGCTGAATTCTTTGGGGCATGCCCCCACAAAAGGCCCTTTTAAGGGCTAGTAAGGTAAAGAGCTTTGAAATTTGTTGAATTTAGAATAGGGCAGGGAATTTTTTTTATTTTGGGGGTTTATTATTTTATTAGGGGGCTTAGAATAGGTGTAATTAGCTTAAATATCTTGTAATCTTTTTTTTATTTTTTGTAATTTAGTGTTTGTTTTTTTTTGTAATTTAGTTTAGTTAATTTAATTGTATTTTTAGATAGATGTTTGTAGTTTATTAAATTTATTGATAGTGTAGGTGTATTTGTAACTTAGGTTAGGATTTATTTTACAGGTAATTGGGTAATTATTTTAACTAGGTAGATATTAAATAGTTAATAACTATTTAATATCTATTATACCTAGTTAAAATAATTAACAATTTACCTGTAAAATAAATATTAACCCTAACATAGCTACAATGTAATTATTAATTATATTGTAGCTATCTTAGGGTTTATTTTATAGGTAAGTATTTAGATTTAAATAGGAATATTTTAGTTTATAAATGAATTAGATTAATTTAATATAAATTTAGTTAGGGGTGTTAGGGTTAGATAGAGTTAATATAGTTAATATAAATACTATAGTAACTATATTAACTATATTAACCCTAATATAATTAGGGTTAATATAGTTAATATATATAATGTAATACCTATATTAACTATAATATACTTAGGGTTAATATAGATAATATAGCTGGCGGCGGGGTAGGTAGATTAAATTAGGGGTTAATCATTTTAATAGAGATGGCGGCGGTGTAAGGGGCTTACATTAGGGGTTAATAATTTTTATTTAGGTGGCGGCGGTGTAAGGGGTCAGATTAGGGGATAGATAAGGTAGATGGCGGCGGCGGTTTTAGAGGCTCACAGTAGGGGGTTAGTTTATGTAGATGGCGGCGGGGTCCGGGAGCGGCGGTTTAGGGGGTAATAACTTTATTAGGGATTTCGGGGGGGGGGGGGGATCGCGGTTGACAGGGAGATAGACATTGCGCATGCGTTAGGTGTTAGGTTTATTTTAGCAGATCGCGGTTGACAGGGAGATAGACATTGCGCATGCGTTAGGTGTTAGGTTTATTTTCTAGTTAGTTTAGGGAGTTACGGGGCTCCAATAGTCAGCGTAAGGCTTCTTACGGCTGCTTTTTGTGGCGAGGTGAAAATGGAGTAAGTTTTCTCCATTTTCGCCACGTAAGTCCTTACGCTGCATATTGGATACCAAACTGCGCGGGTTTGGTATACCTGCCTATGGCCCAAAAAACTGCGGGCGACGGCAGAAATATACGGGCGTAACTTCTAGGTTACGCCGTATATGTGGTACCAAATCCGCGCAAATATTGGCGTCGCCGGCTTTTGCGGGCGACGATTTATATTGGATCGACCCCCAGGTGAGTGTGAGAATTGTTTGAATGCATTAACACCTGGTTTACTACAGTTTTTTTCATGGCCAGACTCCACCCACGACTTGGCTTATTTTGAAGAGCCAATATAGTCTTTCTGGAATAGACATAGCTAGCCACTTGCATTTTTTTGGAGTATGTTATCTCATCAGTTCTTCTGAGGCCATCTAGGGGCAGATGTGTAGCAGGGTTAGGCTTCTGAACTCGACAGGGTGCATTTCCAATTTTAAATCCATATTTTTTAAAAAGAAGGGCAAAATAAAAAAAACTTAGTGCAAAGTTGTTTTTACTACACAGAAGCAAACATTTTATATTAAAATCTTAGTGTTTCATTACCCTTTAATGTCCTTTTAAGAAAAAATAGAATTGTCCGACAAAAAAACCCCAAAGTGAATAAGTAAAGGCTACTGCACATTGTATTGGCAAGGTAATGATGGTTAAATATGCTAGTTTATTTAAATACCTAGAAACTTCTGCACTCAACATGATCATAGATCAGCGGCCACACAATACGTATGCTTCACATAAATCAACTGAAATGCAGAGAATTGCCATACTGTAGTATCAGTTTTCTGCCAAGATCAAAGACTCTGGCAGACACTGTAACTGTATATTTATGTCTGATCAGTGATACTATGGTAGTTGGTGACTTGAGCACAGGACCTAATTTACTGCTGAACTAAAAATAAAGTTGTATTTATAGTGTCAACTCTTAAGCACATGATAAAACTAAAGAGAGAGGGTCAGCCTTACATTTATGTTTTTATTACACACGTTAAATAAATAAATTGCATTATCTTCTACTTTTCTGTAGTTACTTGCATTGTATTTTACTGGCTTTGGGAAGGTCAGATGCTGCTGCTAGGTCTCACAAATAAATCAAAACATCTTACTTAAAAAATGTCTCCCCTTTAATTTGTTCCCAATGATCTACTTTACCTGCTGGAGTGTATTCAATTTTCCATTGTTCTCTCCAAGTATTGGTGATTGGTTTATAGACAGATATAAGATAAAGAAGCATGTATATGTACACAATGTGATAAAGTAATGTGATCTGATTATAACTACCAGCTCAACCCATTTTTTTAAGTTGTGGCTTCAAAACACAAAATTAGCTAATTCATATACACAAATAAACCTTAATAAGTTAATTGCATACATTTTATACTCTGTAGATGGTAAAAAAAGTAATTGGAAACACATTAAGGGAAAAACAATTGTATCGTATACTGTCCCTTTAAGACAGTGGTCTCTACTATTTTGGGAAGGAGAAAAAGATGAGCCAGTAGTAAAGATTAACTTTCAGTATCCGGATATATTCTATTGTAAAATTCATGACAGAAGACCAATTCACTAAGAATGCCTATCATAAATAAAGATAAAACCTTTGTGCAACTAATATCTTTATTATCCACATGATAAAGCCCTCTTTCAAGATGTTAAAATATATGTTTAAATTGCTTGTGAAGCTAATGTGAAGTAGATTAAGTATTTCCTATGGACTAGTTGCACACTGGCTGAGAAAGGCAACTCCCAAGTCTTTATTGCTGTACAGTGACATGCCCGACATGCATATGCATTATTTTTTTTGTAGCACTGGAACATTCATTAAAACAAAAAAGTAATATATCTAAAATACCCTATTTTAGATGCAACATACATTTTTAAAAATGTCTCTTTAAAGGAACAACAACTTACATTGTTTAATAAGACAGATAATTCCCCATTCCCCATTTTTGTATAACCAACATGGTTATATTAATATACCTTTTACCTCTTTGATTTCCTTGAATCTAAGCCTCTGCAGACTTCCCACTTTTCTCATTTCTTTTGACATGCATACAGTTTAGCCAATTAGTGCTGACTGATAAATAACTTCTTGGGAGTGAGCAAATTTATATGGCACACATGAACTAGTACTGTTTTGCTGTGAAAAGCTATAAAAATGCACTGAGATAAGAGGCAGTCTGTAATGGCTTAGAGACATGCAGAAATTAAGATTTTTAAAGGTTATAAAGTATATTGATATAGCAATGTTGTTTGTTCAAAGCTGGGGAATGGATAGTAAAGGCATTATCTATCCTTTAAAAATTAAACATTTTGGTGTAGACTGTCCCTTTAAATTAATGCTGAGAACAAAATACATTTTCACAGATATAATGTTTTTCACCCTGTGCAACATACTAATTAGTTTAATTCAGCCTACCAATGTTGTAGAGCTAAAAAGATGAGTAGAGGGAGACTAACCTCTTAGCCTAAGGCAGAAAATCAATTTGAGTCCACCGAGAATTAGTTTACAGTCAAGTATAGGCATTAGCCTCTAACATCTTTCACCCAAAAATCATATACAACATCAGAAAAAGGTTAGTGTGAACTGGCTTCAGTTTCTCTTGATAAAACTACACTTTCCTTAAAGGGACAGTCTACAATAGAATGTGTATTGTTTTAAAAGAAAGATAATCCCTTTATTACCCATTCCCCAGTTTTGCATAACCAACACAGTTATATTAATATACTTTTTTACCTCTGTGATTACCTTGTATCTAAGCATGTTCTGACAGCCCCCTGATCACATGGGTATTTATTTTCTATTGACTTGCATTTAGTACTGTGTTGTGCTGACTCCTTGGGCGTGAACACAATGTTCTCTATATGACCAACATGAACTAGCAGTCTCCTGAAAAGCAAATAAAAAGGCATGTGATAAGAGGCTATAGTGGCTTATAAACTGGCAGACATTTTAAAGTTTAAATGTTATAAAGTATATTGGTTGTGCAAAGCTGGGTAATGGGTAATAAAGACATTATCTATCTTTTTAAACAACAACAATTTTAGTGTAGACTGTCCCTTTAATCAACCTGGTTATACTTTGTGAGTTGATTTATGTTTTTATTTCTATTTTTTTGTATATAAATGGTAGTGCACTTTTTTGTTTTTACATGTACCGGGAGTTTAAATTAGACTAGCTTTATCAGATTAAACACAACCACTACATATCATATCAATTACACTTATTCATTTAGAAGTTGTTTGATCATTTCTGTTTGAGAAAACTATACCCTTTTATGCATTGCTTTCTCTTTTTTAATTTTCTACTGTTATACATTTATTCTTCTTTCCTCTCTCTTTTATTAGCTTGGTGTCCACATTTAATTTAATAAATATGCTTCTCCAGGGCACAAAGTTGTAGACTGTACTGACCGCCGCCCAGTCCACAAGGTCACTAATAATGACTTTGATGGATAAATAATAATAAATAATGATATGCTTAGATTGTGGTTTATCAGGAAACAGAGCAGTATTTGTTCGATATAAGGTCAATTTAGCACATCCTCAGTTCACTTGCATTGGTGGAAGGACTGGGAAAATATTTAGTGTAATCCTTTTAACACTGCACTTATTATTGATAGTGTCTGCCTTCTAGCAATTACTAAATTGCTCAGTCTCTCTAATTTAATTACCCGCTGTCAAACGGATATCCTTAAAATCTGTCCTGCACACAGGTCTTAATAACCACATTTTAAATCTAGTATACACACTGACATCTTTAGAATAAAATAATTTTTTTTATACAGTTCTTATTAGATAAATGTGTTACTATCTTTTGATGAAATTATTCCTATATTTTTAGTTTTAGATGGTTCAATTTAATTCTTTATCATATTTCAGTCAAGTTTATAAATATATACAACATTTAAATTATTCAGAAACTGTTGTGTTGTGTTGTTGTTGTTTATGTCACTAAGCACCATATATGCTCAGTGATATTTAGAAATTCTAGCATATATTTGTAGCTTTCAAGGACTCTACTTTGCTAATATTGATAAATTAAGTAGCTAAAGGGTTATTTGAGAACACATTGAGTTTTAAAACGTATCCTCGTTTGCATCATGCTTAAAGATAGTCTGCTGTTTTATAGTTTAAATCCTTAATTAATAGAATGTGCATCATGCTCACAAAATTATCAGATATTAAAATAGTTAATAAAATGTAAACTCCATTATCAGTTTCAGATAAACACCAGTTTAAGAACGAGCAGGTTCTGTATCGTTTCCGATATGACGATGGGACATATAAAGCAAGGAGTGAGTTGGAAGATATCATGTCAAAGGTAAATTTTTTGTGTTTTTTTTACTGATCTGTTGGAAGAGATTTGTTTAAATTATTATGAGTAGAAAGACCAGATTTAAATCTCTACCATCCTGTGCATAGGTTTATTAAGTGCTTCTCAGCTGCTCAGCCCACTAATGTCTGATGATGTTGTCAATATGTGCACTTACTGGCGCTATCCCCGAAACATTTAAGAGCACAAAATAGGTCTCAAAGCACTTTTATATTAACAGTGATCAGGGCAGCCAAGAGTACAGAAAGCTTAACATGCTAGGAATAGTATTGCAAGAGTGTTAGTCCTTGGTCAACCAGAAAGGCAGCACCCAAATAAGTAATGATGAAAGTGACTTTCATGTACCTTTTTAAAGTTCTTCATTACTGATATTTATTTTATGTTGAGCTAGTCACTAGTAGTAACTGTTAATGTAACTTCTGGTTGCATAATTAATTATGCTAATTGCTGAGGCCAGTGTTTTTTCCCATCAAAAATGGAAACCCTAGCTAATTAGTGTGAGTTTGTTAGCTTTACATGTAATAGAAATGTATTCATTTTCTGTATTGTAAATTCTGTTTTATAGTAAGAATTGTAAGATATGTTTGTAAGAAAAGGCAATAGATTGTAATGTCCTTTGGAATTAGCCCAAACTGTTTTAATGATGATTATGTGTCTATTTGCAAACAAAACACTAGTGCACCCTCACACTACAGTGAGCTTGTGCAGGCTTCACATCCACCAATGGGCCAGATTACAAGTGGAGCGCTTTTTTTTTTACGGGCATTACAAGTGGCTGGTTATTAGTGCTCAGAAAATTAACCAAAGATCAGATCTCTGGTTGATTTTCAAAATGTGCCCCAATTGGCCTTTAAATTAAGTGTGTTGTAGTTTAGTAAATTAAAAAAATCATCATTTTTATTTTTAAAAATTAACTGTACAAAGCAGTTTTCAAAGGGACACTCCAGTCAAAATTTGGAATCCACATGGATGCTTTTCACTTTGGAATAGATGCGTTTTTGTAATATAGATGTCAAAAAATGCTTTTTTTAAAATAAAAGCTATAGCTGTTTCAGAAGTGTATTTAAGTATGCACCGTGCACCAGCATTTTAAGCACAGCACTTGCTCAGAGAGCCTAAGGTGCTTGTACCATCTGGCAATGACTCAATTTGTTAATTGCTGACATGATATAAGCCCCACTGGTGCTCTAAACAATTGCAGTATTTAAAATGCTGGTGCACTGAGTATATCTAGCTATGCTTCACATGCACGTGCAGAGATAAATGCTAACACTAAAACAGTGATAACCTTTACTAGAAGCATTTTGCCAATACATGTATATTGCAAATATGTTTCTATTTAAAGATGTAATTTATCTATGTGCATTTATATTTCTTTCATGTAATTAGCAAGAGTCCATGAGCTAGTGACGTATGGAATATACATTCCTACCAGGAGGGGCAAAGTTTCCCAAACCTCAAAATGCCTATAAATACACCCCTCACCACACCCACAAATCAGTTTTACAAACTTTGCCTCCTATGGAGGTGGTGAAGTAAGTTTGTGCTAGATTCTACGTTGACATGCGCTCCGCAGCAGGTTGGAACCCGGTTTTCCTCTCAGCGTGCAGTGAATGTCAGAGGGATGTGAGGAGAGTATTGCCTGTTTGAATTCAATGATCTCCTTCTACGGGGTCTATTTAATAGGTTCTCTGTTATCGGTCGTAGAGATTCATCTCTTACCTCCCTTTTCAGATCGACGATATACTCTTATATATATATATATACCATTACCTCTGCTGATTTTCGTTTCAGTACTGGTTTGGCTTTCTACAAAACATGTAGATGAGTGTCCTGGGGTAAGTAAGTCTTATTTTCTGTGACACTCTAAGCTATGGTTGGGCACTTTTTTAATAAAGTTCTAAATATATGTGTTTAAACATTTATTTGCCTTGACTCAGGATGTTCAACGTTCCTTATTTTCAGACAGTCAGTTTCATATTTGGGATAATGCACTTGAATCAATTATTTTTCTTACCTTAAAAATTTGACTTTTTTCCCTGTGGGCTGTTAGGCTCGCGGGGGCTGAAAATGCTTCATTTTATTGCGTCATTCTTGGCGCAGACTTTTTTGGCGCAAAATTTTTTTTCTGTTTCCGGCGTCATACGTGTCGCCGGAAGTTGCGTCATTTTTGACATTCTTTTGCGCCAAAAATGTCGGCGTTCCGGACGTGGCGTCATTTTTGCCGCCAAAAGCATTTAGGCGCCAAATAATGTGGGCGTCTTATTTGGCGCTAAAAAAATATGGGCGTCGCTTTTGTCTCCACATTATTTAAGTCTCTTTTTTCTTTGCTTCTGGTTGCTAGAAGCTTGTTCCTTGGCATTTTTTCCCATTCCTGAAACTGTCATTTAAGGAATTTGATCAATTTTGCTTTATATGTTGTTTTTTCTCTTACATATTGCAAGATGTCTCACGTTGCATCTGAGTCAGAAGATACTTCAGGAAAATCGCTGTCTGGTGCTGGAACTACCAAAGCTAAGTGTATCTGCTGTAAACTTTTGGTAGCTGTTCCTCCAGCTGTTGTTTGTATTAATTGTCATGACAAACTTGTTAATGCAGATAATATTTCCTTTAGTAATGTACCATTACCTGTTGCAGTTCCGTCAACATCTAATTTTCAGAATGTTCCTGATAACATAAGAGATTTTGTTTCTGAATCCATCAAGAAGGCTATGTCTGTTATTCCTCCTTCTAGTAAACATAAAAAATCTTTTAAAACTTCTCTTTATACAGATGAATTTTTAAATGAACATCATCATTCTGATTCTAATGACTCTTCTGGTTCAGAGGATTCTGTCTCAGAGGTTGATGCTGATAAATCTTCATATTTATTTAAAATGGAATTTATTCGTTCCTTACTTAAAGAAGTACTAATTGCTTTAGAGATTGAGGATTCTGGCCCTCTTGATACTAAATCTAAACGTTTAGATAAGGTCTTTAAATCTCCTGTGGTTATTCCAGAAGTTTTTCCTGTTCCTGGTGCTATTTCTGAAGTAATTTCCAGAGAATGGAATAATTTGGGTAATTCATTTACTCCTTCTAAACGTTTTAAGCAATTATATCATGTGCCGTCTGACAGATTAGAATTTTCGGACAAAATCCCTAAATTTGATGGGGCTATTTCTACCCTTGCTAAACGTACTACTATTCCTACGTCAGATGGTACTTCGTTTAAGGATCCTTTAGATAGGAAAATTGAATC
This sequence comes from Bombina bombina, assembly GCF_027579735.1. Classification (NCBI taxonomy): domain Eukaryota; kingdom Metazoa; phylum Chordata; class Amphibia; order Anura; family Bombinatoridae; genus Bombina; species Bombina bombina. The sequence continues at coordinate 1,060,334,261 of NC_069499.1, forward strand.
CTTTCTAAGAAAAGCTTATCTGTGTTCAGGTAATCTTCTTAGACCTGCTATATCATTGGCTGATGTTGCTGCAGCTTCAACTTTTTGGTTGGAAACTTTAGCGCAACAAGTAACAGATCATGATTCTCATAATATTATTATTCTTCTTCAACATGCTAATAATTTTATCTGTGATGCCATTTTTGATATTATCAGAGTTGATGTCAGGTTTATGTCTCTAGCTATTTTAGCTAGAAGAGCTTTATGGCTTAAAACTTGGAATGCTGATATGTCTTCTAAATCGACTCTACTTTCCATTTCTTTCCAGGGTAACAAATTATTTGGTTCTCAGTTGGATTCTATTATCTCAACTGTTACTGGTGGGAAAGGAACTTTTTTACCACAGGATAAAAAATCTAAGGGTAAAAACAGGGCTAATAATCGTTTTCGTTCCTTTCGTTTCAACAAAGAACAAAAACCTGATCCTTCATCCTCAGGAGCAGTTTCAGTTTGGAAACCATCTCCAGTCTGGAATAAATCCAAGCCTTCTAGAAAAGCAAAGCCAGCTTCTAAGTCCACATGAAGGTGCGGCCCTCATTCCAGCTCAGCTGGTAGGGGGCAGGTTACGTTTTTGGATCAATTCTGTTCACAATCTTTGGATTCAGAACATTGTTTCAGAAGGGTACAGAATTGGTTTCAAGATAAGACCTCCTGCAAAGAGATTTTTTCTTTCCCGTGTCCCAGTAAATCCAGTGAAAGCTCAAGCATTTCTGAAATGTGTTTCAGATCTAGAGTTGGCTGGAGTAATTATGCCAGTTCCAGTTCTGGAACAGGGGCTGGGGTTTTATTCAAATCTCTTCATTGTACCAAAGAAGGAGAATTCCTTCAGACCAGTTCTGGATCTAAAAATATTGAATCGTTATGTAAGGATACCAACGTTCAAAATGGTAACTGTAAGGACTATCTTGCCTTTTGTTCAGCAAGGGCATTATATGTCCACAATAGATTTACAGGATGCATATCTGCATATTCCGATTCATCCAGATCATTATCAGTTCCTGAGATTCTCTTTTCTGGACAAGCATTACCAGTTTGTGGCTCTGCCGTTTGGCCTAGCTACAGCTCCAAGAATTTTTACAAAGGTTCTCGGTGCCCTTCTGTCTGTAATCAGAGAACAGGGTATTGTGGTATTTCCTTATTTGGACGATATCTTGGTACTTGCTCAGTCTTTACATTTAGCAGAATCTCATACGAATCGACTTGTGTTGTTTCTTCAAGATCATGGTTGGAGGATCAATTCACTAAAAAGTTCATTGATTCCTCAGACAAGGGTAACCTTTCTGGGTTTCCAGATAGATTCAGTGTCCATGACTCTGTCTTTGACAGACAAGAGACGTCTAAAATTGATTTCAGCTTGTCGAAACCTTCAGTCACAATCATTCCCTTCGGTAGCCTTATGCATGGAAATTCTAGGTCTTATGACTGCTGCATCGGACGCGATCCCCTTTGCTCGTTTTCACATGCGACCTCTTCAGCTCTGTATGCTGAATCAATGGTGCAGGGATTACACAAAGATATCTCAATTAATATCTTTAAAACCGATTGTACGACACTCTCTGACGTGGTGGACAGATCACCATCGTTTAATTCAAGGGGCTTCTTTTGTTTTTCCGACCTGGACTGTAATTTCAACAGATGCAAGTCTTACAGGTTGGGGAGCTGTGTGGGGATCTCTGACGGCACAAGGAGTTTGGGAATCTCAGGAGGTGAGATTACCGATCAATATTTTGGAACTCCGTGCAATTTTCAGAGCTCTTCAGTTTTGGCCTCTTCTGAAGAGAGAATCGTTCATTTGTTTTCAGACAGACAATGTCACAACTGTGGCATACATCAATCATCAAGGAGGGACTCACAGTCCTCTGGCTATGAAAGAAGTATCTCGAATTCTGGTTTGGGCGGAATCCAGCTCCTGTCTAATCTCTGCGGTTCATATCCCAGGTATAGACAATTGGGAAGCGGATTATCTCAGTCGCCAAACGTTGCATCCGGGCGAATGGTCTCTTCACCCAGAGGTATTTCTTCAGATTGTTCAAATGTGGGAGCTTCCAGAAATAGATCTGATGGCTTCTCATCTAAACAAGAAACTTCCCAGGTATCTGTCCAGATCCCGGGATCCTCAGGCGGAAGCAGTGGATGCATTATCACTTCCTTGGAAGTATCATCCTGCCTATATCTTTCCGCCTCTAGTTCTTCTTCCAAGAGTAATCTCCAAGATTCTGAAGGAATGCTCGTTTGTTCTGCTGGTAGCTCCGGCATGGCCTCACAGTTTTTGGTATGCGGATCTTGTCCGGATGGCCTCTTGCCATCTGTGGACTCTTCCGCTAAGACCAGACCTTCTTTCGCAAGGTCCTTTTTTCCATCAGGATTTCAAATCCTTAAATTTAAAGGTATGGAGATTGAACGCTTGATTCTTGGTCAAAGAGGTTTCTCTGACTCTGTGATTAATACTATGTTACAGGCTCGTAGATCTGTATCTAGAGAGATATATTATAGAGTCTGGAAGACTTATATTTCTTGGTGTCTTTCTCATCATTTTTCTTGGCATTCTTTTAGAATTCCGAGAATTTTACAGTTTCTTCAGGATGGTTTAGATAAAGGTTTATCCGCAAGTTCTTTGAAAGGACAAATCTCTGCTCTTTCTGTTCTTTTTCACAGAAAGATTGCTAATCTTCCTGATATTCATTGTTTTGTACAAGCTTTGGTTCGTATAAAACCTGTCATTAAGTCAATTTCTCCTCCTTGGAGTTTGAATTTGGTTCTGGGGGCTCTTCAAGCTCCTCCTTTTGAACCCATGCATTCATTGGACATTAAATTACTTTCTTGGAAAGTTTTGTTCCTTTTGGCGATCTCTTCTGCCAGAAGAGTCTCTGAATTATCTGCTCTTTCTTGTGAGTCTCCTTTTCTGATTTTTCATCAGGATAAGGCGGTGTTGCGAACTTCTTTTGAATTTTTACCTAAGGTTGTGAATTCCAACAACATTAGTAGAGAAATTGTGGTTCCCTCATTATGTCCTAATCCTAAAAATTCTAAGGAGAAATCGTTGCATTCTTTGGATGTTGTTAGAGCTTTGAAATATTATGTTGAAGCTACTAAGTCTTTCCGAAAGACTTCTAGTCTATTTGTTATCTTTTCCGGTTCTAGAAAAGGCCAGAAAGCTTCTGCCATTTCTTTGGCATCTTGGTTGAAATCTTTAATTCATCATGCCTATGTCGAGTCGGGTAAAACTCCGCCTCAAAGGATTACAGCTCATTCTACTAGGTCAGTTTCTACTTCCTGGGCGTTTAGGAATGAAGCTTCGGTTGATCAGATTTGCAAAGCAGCAACTTGGTCCTCTTTGCATACTTTTACTAAATTCTACCATTTTGATGTATTTTCTTCTTCTGAAGCAGTTTTTGGTAGAAAAGTACTTCAGGGTTTGGATTATTTTCAGCAGGAATTGGCTGTCTTTATTTTATCCCTCCCTCTCTAGTGACTCTTGCGTGGAAAGATCCACATCTTGGGTAGTCATTATCCCATACGTCACTAGCTCATGGACTCTTGCTAATTACATGAAAGAAAACATAATTTATGTAAGAACTTACCTGATAAATTAATTTCTTTCATATTAGCAAGAGTCCATGAGGCCCGCCCTTTTTTGTGGTGGTTATGATTTTTTTGTATAAAGCACAATTATTCCAATTCCTTATTTTATATGCTTTCGCACTTTTTTCTTATCACCCCACTTCTTGGCTATTCGTTAAACTGATTTGTGGGTGTGGTGAGGGGTGTATTTGTAGGCATTTTGAGGTTTGGGAAACTTTGCCCCTCCTGGTAGGAATGTATATCCCATACGTCACTAGCTCATGGACTCTTGCTAATATGAAAGAAATGAATTTATCAGGTAACTTCTTACATAAATTATGTTTTTGACCAGATTTCCCTTTAAGTGTTAAAGTGCCAATATATTGCAGTCTATGGGAACTGTGTGTTCTCTATAAATATATATGTATATGCTTATATGTTTATGTGTTAATATGTATATATACACATAAATATATACTGTACGTATATAAGCATATGCATATATAATTAAATCTGATGTCCATCGCTGTGCGACTTACCCCCTTCGCTGCGCTAGTTCTTATGCCGTGTTTGATGGCATGAGAACGAGGCTTCAATTGGAGCCTATTGAAGCGTGCTCTCGTGAGTGCAAAGACTCTGTGCAATGTGAACTCGAGGTCACGTTCGCATTGCACCTAACTTGTAATACCAGTGCACAATTGCGTGCGCCGGTATTACGAGGGGAGCGCAAATATCGCTTTTGGAGCTCTATCATTATTGTGGGACCGTGCTAAGATTAGCACACAATCAAGTATTATAAGTCAATGAAATACAGTGTTAGGCCAGAATAAAAGTATCACAAAACACCTGCAAAAGTATTGTATATATGTGTATGTATATATATATATATATATATATATATATATATATATATATATATATATATATATGTGTGTGTGTGTATGTACTGTATGTATGTGTATATATATATATATATATATATATACTCCCAAAGTAAGAAAGCACTCAATGGACTTAATCTCATAAAAAATAGCCTTTAATTCAGCATTTTTAAATGCTGAATTAAAGGCTATTTTTTATGGGATTAAAGGGATAGTAAACCCTAAAATTATCTTTTATGGTTCAGATAGAACCATAAAAGATAGATTGCTTCATTCTCTTGTTATCCATTACTGAAGGAACCACATTGCACTACTGGCAGCTAGCTGAACACATCTAGTCAGCCAATCACAAGAGACAAATGTGTGCAGGCACCAATTAGCAGCAGCTCCCACTGGTGTATGATATGTGCGTATTCATTTTTTAACAAGGGATACTAAGAGAAAGAAGCACATTTGAAAATAGAAGTGAATTTAAAAGTATCTTAAAATTACATGCTCTGTATGAATCAGGCAAGTTTTAATTTTGACTTTAAATCCATTGAGTGCTTTCTTACTTTGGGAGTATGATTGCTTTTTGTTAGCACATTTGCGGCTCTCAGAGAGAGTAATGCATACCTTACTGAATGATGATATATATATATATATATATATATATATATATATATATATATATATATATATATATATATATATATAAAAACAAATATACATACCACACTCTCCATAAGGTTTTTTCTTCCACACCAAAAAGGAATGTTTCAGTGTGTTACCTCAGACTTCTAACAAAAGTTGCACACATACCTTGTTAAAAAGCATCCCTGCACCGGCACCTCTGTAGCAACCCAAAGTCCCATGGAAGAGTAAAGAACAATGCTATTTCAAGTATTTCAGAACGCAGCTTTGGCACACTTGGATTAGCACACCTTCGGATTAGTGCGCAAGCAAAAGCCAGAACAGGCTTTTGCAGTGTACCCCATATAATCTATGGGGAAAAGGAGTCTGTCCAGCCACACTTTCCAACCTCCAGATGTTACTGCTCTGGAGTCTTAAGCTCGAGCGATAACTTTTATTTTCAACTTGTAATATGAAAGCAATAACAGGAGTGCCGGTGAGGTAGCTCAGTTGGTAAATGCCCTGACTACAACAAAAGCCTGTTTAAAAGATCCAAGGTCACAGGTTCAAATCCCGGCAGGGCCGACTCAGCCCTTCATCCTTCCGAGGTCGATAAAATGAGTATCATTAAATTGGGTAATAATAACAACTATTACTATTCAGTTGCTGATTTGGTGAATTCTGAAAGCGAGCGCTGAAAAAGCGTTTTGAGTCCCACTGGGAGAAAGGCACTATATAAATACTAGTTCTTATTATTAGTTATTATTGATTGGTGTTAGCTAATATATTTGTGCTCCACTTGTAATCAGATGTGTGCATTTGGCAGTTTTGTTCAATGCGGAAGTAGGATGTTATTTTTGGTAATCGGGTCTTTTCAGAGCCAAATATCCTCATGTGCAAGTGAAACGCACTAAAATCTGGTTTTGCAAAGATCTTAGTATGTTTCACTTGCACAAGAGGATATTCGACTCCGAAAGGAGCTGAATACTGAAAATAACCTCCTAGTTCCTCATTCGTCATTGAACAAACTGCTGAATGCACACATCTACTTGTACTCTGGGCCTATATGCTCTAAGGGTCTCACAGGACACACTATACTTTATAAGGGCTTCACATGCACACTATATGTAATCAGATGGTACTGTACACTTTATATTATAAGAGCCTTATGGGGGCACACTATGTGATATAAGGGCCTCACTTGGGGTACACTATCAGGCCCATTTATCAAAGGTCTTGCGGACCTGATCCGACACTGCGGATCAGGTCCGCAAGACCTCGCTAAATGCGGAGAGCAATACGCTCTCCGCATTTAACATTGCACCAGCAGCTCACAAGAGCTGCTGGTGCAACGCCGCCCCCTGCTGACTCGCGGCCAATCGGCCGCCAGCAGGGAGCTGTCAATCAACCCGATCGTATTCGATCGGGTTGATGTCTGGCGATTCCTGTCCGCCTGTTCAGAGCAGGCGGACAGGGTTATGGAGCAGCGGTCTTTTGACCGCTGCTTCATAAGTTGTGTTTCTGGCGAGTCTGAAGACTCGCCAGAAACACGGCCCTTCAAGCTCCATACGGAGCTTGATAAATGGGCCTGTATATGTTATACATACAGGTTTGGATAGATAAACAGATGGATATGTGTGTATGCACTTATAGTGTTAAAAAGGGGGGAGGGTTTTATTTATGATATCTTGCCCTATCCCAGAGGGCCCTAGTTATCCCTTGCTAGTAATTCTGGATACTAACATTCACATAATATGGTATATATTTATAACCTGTTTGTTCTATGCACCATACACATGCATTATGTAAGCCTTTGTGCAGTGTAAGACCACTTTTGAAACTTAGCCCAGGTTACAAGTGTAGTGCCAGAAATCCCACACAGACATCTGTTTGTTCTAATGGGATTCCTTACTGTGATGTGGTTTTCTGCCTACTGCTGTGTGAAACCAAGATCCTATCTTTAATAAATACTAATTTTAGTTATAAGTATGATTACATTTTATACAGCAGTGATAAAAAAACACTTCATGCAAATAATTTCACACAGATCACCACAGGAAAGATTTTTTTGTACAGTTGAGTGCTTTTAGCTGTTTTTTTTATTATTAATGTATTTAGTTAAGTATTTATTGATGCTGCCTATATTTACAATTGTGCAATACTTTATTTTACCACCACTATATAAATAAAGACTATTTTAAAAGCCTAAAAAGCAAAAAGTGATTCGATTTGGTTTTTCTGCTCTATAACATTTCCATTTCTAAACTATATTACAATTGAAATTCTAGGATCACCCATGAAAAGTGTTTAGTTTTGTCTTGTAATGCTGCTTTGTTCTAACCCTCGACTTCTAACTCCTAGAGATCTGTCTACTCTGAAACTTCCCTTAATAGGTCTCTAGCAAAACACGTGTCTCTTGTAGTGATTATAGTTTAAAGGAACAGTAAACACCTTGAGATTTGTATATAAAATGTTTATTAATGCATAATGAAATTTATGTTGCAATATATATATATATGTGTGTGTGTGTGTGTGTGTATATATATATATATATATATTTCTCCTGTTAAGTGTAGTCAGTCCACGGGTCATCATTACTTATGGGATATTAACTCCTCCCCAACAGGAAGTGCAAGAGGATCACCCAAGCAGAGCTGCTATATAGCTCCTCCCCTCTACGTCACACCCAGTCATTCTCTTGCACCCAACTAATAGATAGGATGTGTGAGAGGGCTGTGGTGATTAAACTTAGTTTTTTATATCTTCAATCAAAAGTTTGTTATTTTAAACGACACCGGAGTGTGTTGTTTCCTTCTCAGGCAGAATTTGAAGAAGAATCTACCTGAGTTTTTGTATATGATCTTAGCGGACGTAACTAAGATCCGTTTGCTGTTCTCGGCCATTCTGAGGAGTAAGGTAACTTCAGATCAGGGGACAGCGGGCAGGCTCACCTGCAAAGAGGTATGTTGCACTATATTATTTTCTAAGGAATGGAATTGACTTTGAAAATACTGCTAATACCGATATAATGTAAGTACAGCCTTAAATGTAGTAGTAGCAACTGGTATCAGGCTGACATGTATATATGTTAACACTTAAGTATTTCTGGGGAATGGCACTTCACTGGGAAAATACTGTATGCATATATCTTTTAGCCTAACTTGCAGTGGGAGCGACTAGCAGCAGGCTTTTTAAAGACATTTCATATATTTGATTTTAAACGTTTACTGGCATGTTAAATCGTTTAATTATCTGAGGTACTTGGTGAAAATTGTTTTGGGCTTTATTTTCCACATGGCTGTCGTTGTTTTAAATTAAAACAGCTTACTGAGCTCCCCTCACTGTTGTAGTGTGAGTGGGAGGGGCCTATTTTGGCGCTTTTACTACGCATCAGAAATTCAGTCACAGTCTGTCTTTTTCTCCCTGCATGATCCAGGACGTCTCCACAGAGCTCAGGGGTCTTCAAAACTAGTTTTGATGGAGGTAATCACTCACAGCAGACCTGTGAGACCGTGCTTGACTGTGATAAAAACGTTTATATTGTCAATTGTTATACGTTTTTTTCTGATATTAAGGGTTAATCATCCATTGCTAATGTGTGCAATCCTTTGCTAATTTTGGTTTATATAACTAATCCGGTTCATTGTTATTCAACTGTGACAGTTTTTGTGTGCTTCTTAAAGGCACAGTAACGTTTTTACATATTGCTTGTAAATTTAGTTGAAAAGTATTTCCAAGCTTGCTAGTCTAATTGCTAGTTTGTTTAAACATGTCTGACTCAGAGGAAACTCTTTGTGCAATATGTTCAAAAGCCGAGGTGGAGCCCAATAGAAATTTATGTACTAATTGCATTGATGCTACTTTAAATAAGAGTCAATCTGTACATGTTAAGCAACATTCACCAGACAACGAGAGGGAAGTTATGCCGACTAACTTGCCTCACGTGTCAGTACCTGCATCTCCCGCTCAGGAGGTGCGTGATATTGTAACGCCAAGTACATCAGGGCGGCCATTACAAATCACTTTACAAGACATGGCTAATGTTATGACTGAAGTTTTGTGTAAATTGCCAGAACTTAGAGGTAAACGAGATCACTCTGGGATGAGAACAGAGTATACTGATAATGCTAGGGCCATGTCTGATACTGCGTCACAATATGCAGAGCATGAGGACGGAGAGCTTCATTCTGCGGGTGACGGATCTGATCCAAATAAATTGGATTCAGACATTTCAAATTTTAAGTTTAAGCTGGAAAACCTCTGTGTGTTGCTAGGGGAGGTGTTAGCGGCTCTGAATGATTGTAACACAGTTGCAATCCCAGAGAAAATGTGTAGGTTGGATAAATATTTTGCGGTACCGACGATTACTGACGTTTTTCTTACTGAAATTATTACTAAGGAGTGGGACAGACCCGGTGTGCCTTTCTCACCCCCTCCTATATTCAGAAAAATGTTTCCAATAGACGCCCCACACGGGACTTATGGCAAACGGTCCCTAAGGTGGAGGGAGCAGTTTCTACTTTAGCTAAGCGTACCACTATCCCGGTGGAGGATAGCTGTGCTTTTTCAGATCCAATAGATAAAAAGTTAGAGGGTTACCTTAAGAAAATGTTTGTTCAACAAGGTTTTATATTACAACCCCTTGCATGCATTGCGCCTGTCACGGCTGCGGCTGCATTTTGGTTTGAGTCTCTGGAAGACACCCTTGACTCAGCGACATTAGATGAGATTTCACTTAAGCTTAAGACCCTTAAGCTAGCTAATTCATTTATTTCTGATGCCGTAGTACATTTAACTAAACTTACGGCTAAGAATTCCGGATTCGCCATTCAGGCACGCAGAGCGCTGTGGCTAAAATCCTGGTCAGCTGATGTAACTTCTAAATCGAAATTATTTAACATACCTTTCAAGGGGCAGACCTTATTCGGGCCCGGTTTGAAAGAAATTATCGCTGACATTACGGGAGGTAAAGGCCATGCCCTGCCTCAAGACAGAGCCAAACCTAGGGCTAGACAGTCTAATTTTCGTGCCTTTCGTAACTTCAAGGCAGGAACAGCATCAACTTCCTCTGCTCCAAAACAGGAAGGAGCTGTTGCTCTCTACAGACAAGGCTGGAAACCTAACCAGACCTGGAACAAGGGCAAGCAGGCCAGAAAACCTGCTGCTGCCCCTAAGACAGCATGAAGTGAGGGCCCCCGATCCGGAAGCGGATCTAGTGGGGGGCAGACTCTCTCTCTTCGCCCAGGCTTGGGCAAGAGATGTCCAGGATCCCTGGGCGTTGGAGATCATATCTCAGGGATATCTTCTGGACTTCAAAGCTTCTCCTCAACAAGGGAGATTTCACCTTTCAAGGTTGTCAACAAACCAGATAAAGAAAGAGGCGTTTCTACGCTGTGTACAAGACCTTTTACTAATGGGAGTGATCCACCCAGTTCCGCGGTCGGAACACGGACAAGGGTTTTACTCAAATCTGTTTGTGGTTCCCAAAAAAGAGGGAACCTTCAGACCAATATTGGATTTAAAGATCCTAAACAAATTCCTAAGAGTTCCATCGTTCAAGATGGAAACTATTCGGACAATCTTACCCATGATCCAAAGAGGTCAGTACATGACCACAGTGGATTTAAAGGATGCTTACCTTCACATACCGATTCACAGAGAACATTACCGGTATCTAAGGTTTGCCTTCCTAGACAGGCATTACCAGTTTGTAGCTCTTCCCTTCGGGTTGGCTACGGCTCCAAGAATCTTTACAAAGGTTCTGGGCTCTCTTCTGGCGGTACTAAGACCGCGAGGAATTTCGGTAGCTCCGTACCTAGACGACATTCTGATACAAGCGTCAAGCTTTCAAACTGCCAAGTCTCATACAGAGTTAGTACTGGCTTTTCTAAGGTCGCATGGGTGGAAAGTGAACGAGGAGAAGAGTTCTCTCTTACCACTCACAAGAGTTCCCTTCTTGGGGACTCTTATAGATTCTGTAGAAATGAAAATTTACCTGACAGAGGACAGGTTAACAAAGCTTCTAAATGCTTGCCGTGTCCTTCATTCCATTCAACACCTGTCAGTGGCTCAATGCATGGAGGTAATCGGCCTAATGGTAGCGGCAATGGACATAGTTCCTTTTGCACGCCTGCACCTCAGACCGCTGCAATTGTGCATGCTAAGTCAGTGGAATGGGGATTACTCAGATTTGTCCCCTACGCTGAATCTGGATCAGGAGACCAGAGATTCTCTTCTATGGTGGCTTTCTCGGCCGCATCTGTCCAGGGGGATGCCCTTCAGCAGACCAGACTGGACAATTGTAACTACAGACGCCAGCCTTCTAGGTTGGGGCGCTGTCTGGAATTCCCTGAAGGCTCAGGGATCATGGACTCAAGAGGAGAGTCTCCTTCCAATAAACATTCTGGAATTGAGAGCAGTTCTCAATGCCCTACTGGCTTGGCCTCAGTTAGCAACTCTGAGGTTTATCAGGTTTCAGTCGGACAACATCACGACTGTGGCTTACATCAACCATCAGGGAGGGACAAGAAGTTCCCTAGCGATGATGGAAGTATCAAAGATAATTCGCTGGGCAGAGTCTCACTCTTGCCACCTGTCAGCGATCCACATCCCAGGAGTGGACAACTGGGAGGCGGATTTCCTAAGTCGCCAGACTTTTCATCCGGGGGAGTGGGAACTTCATCCGGAGGTCTTTGCCCAAATACTTCGACGTTGGGGCAAACCAGATATGGATCTCATGGCGTCTCACCAGAACGCCAAGCTTCCTCGTTACGGGTCCAGGTCCAGGGACCCGGGAGCGGTCCTGATAGATGCCTTGACAGCACCTTGGACCTTCAGGATGGCTTATGTGTTTCCACCATTCCCGATGCTTCCTCGTTTGATTGCAAGGATCAAACAGGAGAAAGCATCAGTGATCCTAATAGCGCCTGCGTGGCCACGCAGGACCTGGTATGCAGATCTAGTGGACATGTCATCCTGTCCACCTTGGTCTCTGCCTCTGAGACAGGACCTTCTAATTCAGGGTCCTTTCAAACATCAAAACCTAATTTCTCTGAAGCTGACTGCATGGAAATTGAACGCTTAATTTTATCAAAGCGTGGATTTTCAGAGCCAGTAATTGATACCTTAATACAGGCTAGGAAACCTGTTACCAGGAAAATTTACCATAAGATATGGCGTAAATATTTACACTGGTGCGAATCCAAGGGTTACTCATGGAGTAAGGTTAGGATTCCTAGGATATTGTCCTTTCTACAAGAAGGTTTAGAAAAGGGTTTATCTACTAGTTCGTTAAAGGGACAGATCTCAGCTCTGTCCATCCTTTTACACAAGCGTCTGTCAGAAGTTCCAGACGTTCAGGCTTTTTGTCAGGCTTTGGCCAGGATTAAGCCTGTGTTTAAATCTGTTGCTCCGCCGTGGAGCTTAAACTTAGTTCTTAACGTTTTACAGGGTGTTCCGTTTGAACCCCTTCACTCCATTGATATTAAGCTGTTATCTTGGAAAGTTCTGTTTTTAATGGCTATTTCCTCGGCTCGTAGAGTCTCTGAATTATCAGCCTTACATTGTGATTCTCCGTATCTGATTTTTCATTCAGATAAGGTAGTTCTGCGTACTAAACCTGGGTTCTTACCTAAGGTAGTCACTAACAAGAATATCAATCAAGAGATTGTTGTTCCATCATTGTGTCCTAACCCTTCCTCAAAGAAGGAACGACTTCTGCACAATCTAGATGTAGTCCGTGCCCTGAAATTTTATTTACAGGCAACTAAAGATTTTCGACAAACTTCTTCCCTGTTTGTCGTTTATTCTGGACAGAGGAGAGGTCAAAAAGCATCTGCTACCTCTCTATCCTTTTGGCTTCGTAGCATAATACGTTTAGCCTATGAGACTGCTGGACAGCAACCTCCTGAAAGGATTACAGCTCATTCTACTAGAGCTGTGGCTTCCACTTGGGCCTTTAAGAACGAGGCCTCTGTTGAACAGATTTGCAAGGCTGCAACTTGGTCTTCTCTTCATACTTTTTCCAAATTTTCCAAATTTGACACTTTTGCTCCTTCGGAGGCTGTTTTTGGGAGAAAGGTTCTTCAGGCAGTGGTTCCTTCCGTATAGAGATCCTGCCTGTCCCTCCCGTCATCCGTGTACTTAGCTTTGGTATTGGTATCCCATAAGTAATGATGACCCGTGGACTGACTACACTTAACAGGAGAAAACATAATTTATGCTTACCTGATAAATTCCTTTCTCCTGTAGTGTAGTCAGTCCACGGCCCGCCCTGTTTTTTAAGGCAGGTCTAAATTTTTTAATTATACTCCAGTCACCACTGCACCCTATAGTTTCTCCTTTCTCGTTTGGTTCCTGGTCGAATGATGAATGGGTGTGACGTAGAGGGGAGGAGCTATATAGCAGCTCTGCTTGGGTGATCCTCTTGCACTTCCTGTTGGGGAGGAGTTAATATCCCATAAGTAATGATGACCCGTGGACTGACTACACTACAGGAGAAAGGTATTTATCAGGTAAGCATAAATTATGTTATATATATATATATATATATATATATATATATATATATATATATATATATATATATATATATATATATATATATTTATGCAAAAATGTCCAGCACTCGCTATACTCAATAAACTTAGGGTGCTTCCCACAATGTATAAATAAGAAAGCCAAAGAGAGCACTCGCCTTCAATCAAAGTGAAATCTATTCCATATTGTTGAACACACAACAATATGGAATAAATTTCACTTTGATTGAAAGGGAGTGCTCACTTTGGCTTTCTTATATATATCATGTAATTTTAGCTTTGAAAATTAAGCAATTTCTAATACTCAGAACTTGAAATGCACCCTGCTGACTTCTCCAGGCCCTTTAAAGGGATATGAAACCCAATTTTTTTCATTCATGATTCAGATAGAGAATGCAATTTTAAGCAACTTTCTAATTTACTCCTATTACCAATTTTTATTCCTTCTCTTTGTATCTTTATTTTAAAAGTAGGAATGTAAGCTTAGAAGCCTGCTCATTTTTGGTTCAGCACCCTGGGTAGCACTTGCTGATTTTTGGCTAAAGAAAAAAATGTGTGTTTCATCTCCCTTTAAAGGGATATGAAACCCAAAAATTTTCTTTCATGATTTAGGTAGAACATACAATTTTGAGCAACTTTCCAGTTTACTTCTATTATCAAATTTGCTTAATTCGCTTGGTATCTTTTGTTGAAGGAGCGGCAATGCACTACTGGTTTCTAACTGAACACATGGGTGAGCCAATGACAGTCTGTATATATATATATATATGAAGCCACCAATCAACAGCTAGGACCCAGGTTCTTTGCTGCTCTTGAGCTTACATAGATAAACCTTTCAGCAAAGGATAGCAAGAGAAGGATGCTAATTAAATACTAGAAGTAAATTAGAAAGTTGTTTAAAATTGTATGATCTGTCTAAATCATGAATGTCTATTTACTGTCCCTTTAAGTGTGTTTCAAAATGAAACTGCTTTGAGGTATTTGAAATATTACATTGAATATTAAAGGAAGACTATTCAAATGGACTGAGCCTGCAGAAAGCCTCCCTGTCTTATCACTCTCACTATACAAAAGGGCAATACTTAAAGGGACATGAAACCCAAAATTTTCTTTCATGATTCAGATAAAGAATTTAATTTTAAACAACTTTCCAATTCACTTTTATTGTTTCATTTGCTTCCTTCTCTTGTTATCCTTCGCTAAAAGGTTTATCGTTGCAAGCTAAGGAGCAGCAAAGAACCTAGGTTCTAGCTGCTGATTGGAGGCTGCATATATATATATATATATATATATATATATATATATATATACACACACACTGATTGTGATTGGCTCACCCATGGGTTCAGTTTGAAACCAGTAGTGTATTGCTGCTCCTTCAACAAATCATACTAAGAGAATGAAACAAATTAGATAATAGAAGTACATTAGAAAGTTGTTTACATTTGTATTCTCTATCTGAATCATGAAATAAAAAAAAGTATTTATACTACAATTGGGCAGCATGTGCAAAATGATTTACTTTACTGATCTCCTTGTCTTATAAGAAATAAAACTTTATTTGTGTTGATGATCTGCAAACTTATTTTCTGATGTCCCTAAAGTCCTACTTCTTGGTTTGACTTTTTTTCTTCTTCTGTAAAACTTGTCACATTGTTGTTCTTCTATCACAACCCACTTGGTCAGACCATTCACTGCAGCCCACAGCTTTATCCAGCATGTAAGCACGCTACAGTGAAAGGAATGGCATAATCACCTTTTTAATAAGGTGAGGAAAGCAACAAAGTAACTACAGATGGCCCTCGTTTTACAACGGTTCAATTTACACCGTTTCAGAATAACAACCTTTTTTTCCAGTCATGTGACTGCTATTGAAAAACATTGAGAAGCAGTGCATTTATTAAAATAGCCAGTAGGTGGAGCTGTCCGCTTGTGTTGCAGCAAAGCCAAGTAAGCTGAAATTAATCAGCTTAACCAGACCTGAGCTACCGGGCAGATTTCAAAGGAACAAGATCTTCCTGTCTATAAATCAGTCCAGATTGGAATGCATAGAAAGAACTGTTTGCAGAAAAATGCAAGTGAAGTCTGTGTTGTGTGATTATTTTATTAGGTTTATAATGCTGTTTAGCATTTAAAGTCTTCATTTCAAAGCTTTAAAAATAATGTATTAGGTGTTACTTATGACAATTTTTGAGAGGGTCCTGGAACCTATCTCCCTCACTTCCCATTGACTTACATTATAAACTGGGTTTCAATTTACAATGGTTTCGATTTACAACCATTCCTTCTGGAACCTAACCCCGGCGTAAACTGAGGGCTACCTGTAATTGTGCACATGCTGCACAATTGTAGCATAAAAATTACTTTTACTGTTCCTTTAAGGAGCAATTGCATTACATTTAATATGCTGCAGCTGGTATAACAATTCATTGGGTATTCATTAAAAGGACAACAAATTACAGTTAGGTATCCTTTTAATTAAAAGCTGCCATTTATTTTTATACCATTTTATTCTCATAGTTGTATTCTATTTTGCTGCTTTATTGAATAGCAGTACATTTTGCTGTATCCATCTAGTGGATTAAGAAAAATGCAAATGTTGTATTCAGGACTTGTAATGCAAATATTTAGTTTTTTTTGTCAGTAGCATAATGAAAACGATTGCTCTTTCACCAGCTTTAAAGCTAAATGGATTTGAGAGGTACCATTGATTTGATTAGTTTTCCTTGCCCACATTTATAAAATGTACTTCAATATAAAGTACAGATGTGACCTTTCACAAAGGAACCATGACACTATCTCTGGCTACCTTAGGAAGATTTAGTGGTGAGGACTGGGTGATATATCACAGTATATTATAGCTTGTCATGGTTTGCTGACCAATGGCCTGGATCACTTGTGTAAGCACAATAAATCAGCAGACTTGCTCAGTAAAGCCTTGTTAATCTGTCAATACCTGAACATGTTTCATACTGTACCTTGCCATTATATCCCTTATGTCTGCCTGCCTCTTTATCTTTAAACTGTTTGTGTGTCAGAGACAATAAATTATCATGTGTTGCATGAGCTACAATTGCTAAATATTATTAAAATATTTATAGCAATGTAATACACACACATGCTTATCTATATGCTTTATACCAGTCAGAAAAATGTATATCAGATTTCAAATCTCAAAATATACTACGTTGCCAGGGAACCCTGAAGCCAGTGGGCATAATGTGCATAAACCATTGATATTTCTTAGCATAAAAGACTAGAGTGAACATAGAGTCATATGCTGTACTAAATACTTTATGTATTTTGCTGCATGGGTTGTACACAGCAATGCTTTTATACCACTGTTATTTGCAGCAATGTCTCAAATAGTGCTGCAGTTTTTTTTTATATCCTGAAACGTGCACATCAATTTCTACACCTCCGCTAATGACTTTCATAAATAGAAAGTTGATTTATCTTTTTTACATAATATGTTACAAAGTAAGTTGTGGAATTTACATAGGAGAATATAAGATTAAAAATATGTACATATAGAAAGTAAAGAATCACATAAAATGTTTAATTATGTGTTTTAAAAGAACTTTGCAATATACATTCATTTTTAACCTCCCATTTCATGTAATTTAAATGTGGGTTTTCCAACTAGAATGCACACTGCAGACCTTCTACATATCAATCGATAAATAGCCTCAGCAGAAGTTATCATTAACAGCAAACCAATGCAGTGATTGCTAAAATAATGACCATGACTAGTCTTGTATATTTTATTTACAAGTCCGGATTGGCTCCTATGAATAAGGCAAGTAGTAGGTGGAGTTTGGCTATTCAAAAGCAATTACAGTAAATGAGGTGTTAATTTGTTTTGAAAATGTTTTTAGTGTTGTTTTGTTACTCTATCGCAAAACAAGACTAATATCTTGCAATTACATGGGGTTGTGTGTTCCTTTAAAGAACCATTACACTTGACATTTCAACAACGTATAACATGTTATATTATTGCAAGTGAAACATTATTTCAATATACAATCATTATATATTTTGTTGCATTTTGCTGTAAAATACATCTAAAAATGTTAGACCTGTGAATATGCTGAATGACTTCATATAATGTCCTTGTATTTTATAGGGCGTGAGACTTTACTGCAGACTGCACAGCCTGCTGACTCCAGTGGTCAAGTAAGTTTTACGCTAAGCTCCCATAATGAGGAGTTTCTTAATAACACATATAAACTCTTCTCTTACATCAGGTTAAAACAGGTTTCTAGAATGGAAATTAAAATGCTTTGAGGCGCAATCACTACTTAGTAATAACATTTTACGACTGAGAGACAAGTACATAATGTATATGTTACATTTAAAAGATGGTAAAATGTTTTCTTTTTAGAGAAATATTTTGTTGAGCTGTGATGACGTATATTTACTTGCATTTGTAGTAATAATTATTGTTATTCTATAGTCTTTTTTTTGTTTTAAAGGGGCACGGAGCAAGTGTCCAGAAATGCAATAATTAAAGGGACACTAAACCCAATTGTTTTCCTTCATGATTCAGATAGAGCATGCAATTTTAAGCAACTTTCTAATTTGCTCCTATTATCAAGTTTTCTTCATTCTCTTGCTATCTTTATTTGAAAAAGCAGGAATCTAAGCTTAGGAGACAGCCCATTTTTTGTTCAGCACACTGTATAGCGCTTGCTGATTGGTGGCTACATTTTGCATTCTCCGTCTGAATCATGAAAGAAAAAAATTGGGTTTAGTATCCCTTTAATTTCCATATTGCTTACAGTGCATGTGCTTGTAGTGCTTCAGTATGTGCAATTGTACTGCTTTGTGTTATAACATAACATCTACTGTACATATTTATTATTCCTTAAACTGGATATTTAGCAATTCTTGCTTTTCTTTAAATATTGTGTTTTGTATCACATTCTTATAGAGAGGCTGAGATCTGTAACCTGAGTTTTAAAATGGCTGCAAATTGGCCAAACCAGCTATTTGATTTGCATCATTTACAGGTTACAGAAATTGATATTTGTCTTTTCTATGGAGAGTGGGATAAAGCACAATTTTTACACACAGCAAGAGATGTTTAATCTCCTTCTTAAACAGGCATAAAAGTAATTTTCTTTGCTACATATGTAAAGTGTATTTTAAAATGTCATTTTTTTTTAAAAAATAAAACAAGTGTACCTGCACCCTCAAAGATACCTTGATTGCTGTAGGTGCTCATATCTGTCCCTATTTGGCCACAAAAAACAAACAAATAAATAAATATATATACTTAAAGGGACACTAAACCCAAGTTTTTTTTTCTTTCATGATTTAGATAGAGCATATAATTTTAAGCAACTTTCTAATTTACTCCTATTATATATTTTTATTTGTTCTCTTGCTATCTTTATTTGAAAAAGAAGTCATCTAAGCTAAAAGGAGCCAGACAATTTTTGGTTCAAGACACTGGACATCACTTGTTTATTGGTGGGTGAATTTATCCACCAATCAGCAAGAACAACCTAGGTCATTCACCAAAATGAGCCGGCATCTAAACTTACATTCTTGCTTTTCAGAGATACCAAGAGAATGAAGAAAATTTGATAATAGGAGTAAATTAGAAAGTTGATTAAAATTGCATGATCTATCTGAATCACAAAAGAAACAATTTGGGTTCAGTGTTCCTTTAAAGGGATATGAAACAAAAAAAAATATGTTTCATAATTGAGATAAAGTATTGATTTTAAACAACTTTCCAAATTTTACTTCTATAATTCAATTTCTTCATTCTCTTGGTATCCTTTGTTGAAAACCATACCAAGGTGGTAGCTGCTGATTGGTGGCCTACTTATATGCTCCTTCTAATTGGCTCACCCAATGTGTTCAGCAAAATTGATTTAATTCTGTGTAGTGGATTGCTGCTCATCAACAAAAGATACCACAAGTATGTAGAAAATCTGATAATAGAACTAAATTGGAAAGTTGTGTAAAATTGTATGCTCTATCTGAATCATGAAATAAAAGGTTGGGTTTCATGTTAAGATCATTTTCAAGTGTTATGCCCCCTAAAGAGAGATATAAAGGTGCCAATGAAAAACTATTCAATGTATTAGAGTACTTTATTATTGCAATAATGTTTACGTGTAACTATGCGGCTGATCACAATCTATTGTTTGATCATTATTGGCAAGTTAACAATTGCAATCAGCCATTTCCTACTTTATCTGCAGCACTTTATTTATTATCATATCAGTAAAAATGCTAATTTTCTTAATAGAACGAGTCTTGTTTTTTTGTTCTCAATCGTAAACAACCCAATTATAAAGTCGTTTTTCACTTACCCAGTTCCACAGCTAAAAGTACTTGAGAAACCTAAGACATCATTTTTTTAACTTAATAAGTTTTAGAATGTAACAGTCTGAAATTATTGGATGCCATTAGGAAGCAACATCAACAAACACTACCAACTCAGTCAATTAAAGTTAAAAAAAATAATAAGCAATTTTTAGACAAAAATATGACCAAACACATTTGTCCACTTTACCAATAATCCCGAAGAATCACTACACAGCATAAACACTATTTAAAAGGAATCAGTCAACATTCAGACCCTTCTACCTGTGATGTAATCGATTAAACCAACAAAAAATGTTAATTCTGCACATTTGGTTTGTGAATAAGGAAATTTGGAGTTTCATGACATAGATAATGATTTTGTATTGTTTCTGGGAGCTTCTGGGGTATTAACAGCAGAAGTATTTTAGGATTGTGATCACTGGAAAAACACACTGACAATAATGGCTGATCAGAAATCGTAATCTGCCAAAAACAACCAAAGATTGTGATCAAAACATATGGAAACACATAGTTAAAGTCAGCTCCAGAACAGCAATGCATTACAACTGATGAGCCAATGACAAGAGGCATATGTGCATAGCCACCAATCACCAAATAAATTCCAGTAGTGCATTGCTGCTCCTGAGCCTACCTAGGTATGTTTTTCAACAAAATACAAGAAGAGAATGAAGTAAATTTTATAATATTTTCTTAAAGTGTATGTTGTATTGGAACCATGAAAGTTTAATATAAACCATTTTAATAATGTGGCACTTTTACTTTAGATTTCACATATAACGTGAGGAAATGAAGGCCCTTATTGCAGATCCTTAACAAATGGCTTCCATATTTTAGTTGCATAACAACTTGGTGGTCTTTTTACTTCAGAGCAGAACTGGAAAGTGCTTTGATAATGTCTGCTGATATTACTGTCAGCCATAAAGACAGGAAGAACATTCTTCTTTTAAATCAGTTTAGAACAAATGCTAATTTCCTGACAGTAATATTTCCATGTAAATGTGAACATCACAGCTGCAATGTGCAGTGCAGCCCTATCGCTTGCCTTTGATGTTTGATATGACATTTTGTTACAATTTAATGTTCGCCTATAATACAAGCGTGAAATGTCCATGCACTAATGCGAGACATGAGGCAGATGAGGGGGGCGAAGGATCACCAGATTTTATTGCCATGAGACGTGGCCTCTGTTCCACAGGTTTTATGGCAGATGCTCTCACTCCAAAAGGCCAGGCCTTTGTCATGCTAAAAGGATCCTTAGAGTTGACACTTTATCAATCATAATTTGCATAATTAAGGACACAATTATCTTGGGAATACTCCAAAGCAGATTATAGAAATAAATATGAATAGCAGGCTCTACTTCCTCAAAACAGCATATGAATAAAACCTCCTATTTGTACAAATGTACATATGTGCATTCTGAGGGCAAGAAATAATATACACTTGTCAACATTTTATCTATGAACTTATTTTGATTATTGACATGAAGGAAACATTAAATGTCCTTAATTGCCTAATATTGAATTATTGAATCACACTGACACATGATGTTATAATATTAAGTACATATAAATATTAGAAGTCTTACTTCCTTAATATTTATTTTTTCTGGCATTCTCTTTTGAAGGCCATTTTGCTAAACAGTCGT
The DNA here is from genome assembly GCF_027579735.1 of Bombina bombina. Classification (NCBI taxonomy): domain Eukaryota; kingdom Metazoa; phylum Chordata; class Amphibia; order Anura; family Bombinatoridae; genus Bombina; species Bombina bombina. Next base: position 1,060,355,884 of record NC_069499.1, read on the forward strand.
TTTTTTAGCTTTATGCCAGGACTGACATTTGAGTTCAGGATTTTCAGATTTTCAGAGAAAAGACTGATTGTTTGCTTTTTAAAGCTTCAGAAGTTGTAGAAATTTCACAGGAGTTCAAGATGATTATTAAAGGGACAGTCTACAATATCATTTTTTTTGTTTTAAAAGATAGATAATCCATTTATTACCCATTCCCCAGCTTTGCATAACCAACACAGTTATATTAATATACGTTTTACCTCTGTGATTACCTTATATCTAAGAACCTTCTGACAGCCCCCTGATCACATGACCTTGACTATTTCCAATCTATTGAGTTGCATTTAGTACTGTGTTGTGCTAACTCTTATATAACTCCCTGTGCGTGAACACAATGTTATCTGTATGGCCCACATGAACGAGCAGTCTCCTGTTGGGAAAAGCAAATAAAAAAGCATGTGATAAGAGGCTGTCTTTAGTGGCTTAGAAACAGGCAGACAGGTTTAAATGTTATAAAGTATATTAATATAACAATGTTAGTTGTGCAAAGCTGAGAAATTGGAAGTAAAGGCGTTATCTATCTTTTTAAACAATAATAATTTTAGTGTAGACTGTGCATTTAAGTTAATTTATGTGGCACATAATCGCATTACAGTGCATTCAAGACTAAGTCCCTACATTTATTAAACCACAAAAGAACAATGTTCCAAGACAAGGAACCTGTCACCTTGCCCTCTTTTGGATTGAGGCAGCCCTCGCAGCTGGAAGGGCTCTCTGCAGCTTCCTAAATGGAGCTCTAAGCAGAGGTTTGTGGTTTTTTTTGTACTTAAGTTTACAAAGCCATCAGTCTTTGTTCCTCTAAATACTTTTAATATTCAAGGTAGTAAAACGATTTAACTATGTGCTTAACTCTGGCAAAGAGCTTAAACTCAGGCAAAGTCCTGATTTAGAGCTGTAAGTTTTGCATCTTATGAGCAGGATACGGCTGGTCAGCCTATCAGAACCGGCTGTTTCATTACCCTGCCAGACATCGGCTTTGTTTTGCTTAGGACTCTTTGCTGGTATTAAATTCATAATGCCAGTCAAAATCCAGGTTTCAATAAATATCGCCAGGTTTTCAGACACCAATAAGCACTTTTGGAATTCAACCATATCGAAATCAGCCATTTTCAGTTGTTCGTATCGGAAAACTCATTATTTGTTCACTTAAAAAAGGCCCTATATATAACATCTTGTTCGAGGTGATTACAATCCAATATCTCAATACTTTACAACAGATTTTCTGGACTATCACTTTTCATACTGGACGAACTTATGAAGTTATGGTCTTTCTTGTATAGTTCTTCACTAGTGGATGTTCCTGCAATTTACATATTGTATTAATTGGTCAAGTACATGCAGGCCCATTTATCAAGCTCCGTATTCCGTCTTCAGACTCGCCAGAAACACAAGTTATGAAGCAGCAATCTAAAGACCGCTGCTCCATAACCTGTCCGCCTGCTCTGAGCAGGCGGACAGAAATCGCCGGAAATCAACCCGATCGAATACGATCGGGTTGATTGACACCTCCCTGCTGGCGGCCGATTGGCCGCGAGTCAGCAGGGGGCGGCGTTGCACCAGCAGCTCTTGTGAGCTGCTGGTGCAATGTTAAATGCGGAGAGCGTATTGCTCTCCGCATTTAGCGAGGTCTTGCGGACCTGATCCGCAGTGTCGGATCAGGTCCGCAAGCCCTTTGATAAATGGGCCCCATGGTGTCTTGGACAGCAAACACAAACAACTTGAAATGCGAGAAAACATAAATCACAACCAAAACATCATTAAAAGCCTTTTTGAAATTTTAAGTGACTGTACTTTAATTTTGAAAACGCAATTTGTCTAGACCATGTCTACACAAAAAAAGTTGTTTTTTTAATTTCCAGATAATTTTTTTTTTTATTCCAAAAAGGCGGCCAAAAAATTATTGAAGAAAACAAGACAAAAAAACAAACAAACAAACAAACATTTCTGTGCATTTTTTTTATTGTAGATCATAGAAGCTGTATCCAATCAATTGAGAATAAAAATGGACACACTGTACAAACCGCTCTATCAATATCTGAAGTGGTCAACCCCATAGTTCCTTATGCTCACTAATTAGAAAAATGACACATTCTGATTTTTTTTTTTTTACATAAAATATCCCTTTAATGTAATATTTGAAAGGTAAAATAATTCTTCATATCGTTGATATTGGCCAGCAATGTGTTCTTTTAAATTAAAGCACTCCGAAGTGTTTCCATCAAAGTAAGAAAGAGCTATGGGAATTCTTCAATCTGTGTAACACTTGGGGGAAATTAGATTATTTCATGACATATTTTTCAAATTATGTTAAAGATCATTTTTGAAAACAAATTGGTGCTTGCATGCAAACTTTTCAGTCTAACTACAAAGTGGATTTTATATTCAAGTTGTCTGCATATTTACAGCTAACCCTTTGCTTGCCTGTGCCATACATTTTAATACAGAGGTACTTCTTCTGTATTAAAGTGTAGACATTTTTAGTGATGGGCTACTGTGGAGTGTTCTTTCTTTCTAAAGTTTGTGTATATGTATGTGTATATATATATATATATATATATATATATATATATATATATATATATATATATATATATATATATATATATATATATATATATATATATATATATATAAATTTTAAAGGGATATGACGCCCAGAGTTTTTCTTTCATGATTCAGATAGAGCACACAATTTTAAACAACTTCCTAATTTACTTCTATTATCAATTTTCCTTTGCTCTCTTAGTATCTTTTGTTGAAAAGCAGAAATGTAAGCTTAGAAGCAGGCCCATTTATGGAGCACTATATGGTAGCAGTTTTGCTAGAATGTTATCCATTTGCAAGAGCACTAAATGGCAGCACTATTTCCTGCCATGTTGTTCTACAGATGCCTACCTAGGTATCTCTTCAACAAAGAATATCATGGGTGAGGATAGAGGATACATTTATCATATCTGGTGGAGTTGTCACAAAATCCGACCATACTGGAAATATATATATATTAAATTAAATATTAAATTCTGTTTTTCAGTTAAAACCTGCAATTGCACTACTTAATCTTCCCCCTAAACACCCTTGCATACTCCACCTTAAACAATTTCAATATACCCTAAACTCTGCCAAAACCCTGATAGCCCGGAACTGGAGGTCTTCAAGTGTCCCTTCCACAAACAAGTGGCTTGAACATATCTCAGAAACAGGGCCATTTCTAGAGAATCTGGCTCCCAGGGCAAAATTCCAAAATGCGCCCCCCCAGATTCTAAAGTCCCCCTCCTAGACCTTGCATGTCACTCTGTCATTTAGAGGTCAGTTCCAAAGCAGCAGTGCACTACTGGGACCTAGCTGAACACATCTGGTGAGCAAATGACAAGAGACAAATGTGTGTTGCGGCCAACCACCAATTAGCTCCTAGTAGTGCATTGCTGCTGCGAATGATATGTACATATGCTTTTCAACAATGGATACCAAGAGAACAAGAATATTTGTCTTTAAATAAGGAATTGGCCCACTCCTGGAACTCTGCTTTAGTGATAGTTTTCTTTGCCCAATTCTGGCTTCCATAGACCGGATGCAGCTTGTCTTCGGTGATACTCCTGGTTGCAGCTTCCAATCTCCCTATATGTCGGTAGCTAATTTTAGGAAGATTATCAGGCTCCCATGAATTATAAGGCATGTTAGGGGTAGGGTTAGTTTGTCGATCCACCATTACAATTGACTGATTAAGTCTCGATAGAGACAGCTCTAAGGGCCAGCCGTTGTCTCTGTTGGAATAATTTAGGACTGGGTAACTCACGTCTTGCTGATCCATCTCTCGGCATGTTATTTCCAGGCCGGAGTACTTTTGCCAGTGTAGAACGTCCTTTAGATGGAAGACATAATCTTCCAGGACTAATGCCTTTGTCAGCCCTGGGTCTAAGCTTGGTGTTGGCCTCTGCGGTGAAAGTGGATGTTTGGATCCTCTGGGGGGTGCACGCTTTGGAAGCCGACTGGGTCGGCCGCAGGGTTTTCAGCTGTGGGTTTAGGTGTCTCAGTTGTTGTTTGCTCGATCAGGGGCAATATAAGCAGCCATTCGTCCTCATCCCCTACATTGAGTTGTGATCGTATGCCGAAGCTATTAGCGATTATACGGGACAAGTTCCGATAATTTGCTTTCAGTAGATTGCAGGCTGCATCTTCAAAAAATTGCCAAGGTCTGGCCCTTTTCCTGGGCCGCTACTGCGTACCTCCTCATTCTGACACTTTAGGACTGAAGTTAGTGTCACAAACCAGATCAGATTGCTCAGCATAGTCTGTAGCTTTGAAATATGTCACATATGATCGTATTTGACACCACAGTCTGGCTATATGCAGCAGAAATATAGACTTGACTCTTCAGCCTCTAAAATAAGCGACCATCATGGCCGCCTCCCGGAAGCGTCTGCCCCTCTTGGTATGATTTATTGAAGAGTAAAACTAGGTAGGCTCATAAGATCTCAGGAGTGTGCACGTTTCTTTAGTACTCTATGGCAGCAGTGTTTTGCAACATTGTATAATAAATCTACAAATAATGTTGCAAAACAATGCTGCCATAGAGTACTAAAGACGTGCAAACTCCTGAGCTCTTATGAGCCTACCTAGTTTTACTTTTCAATGAAAGATATTGAGAGAACAAAGAAAATTTGATAACAGAAGTAATTTGGAAAATTGTTTAAATTTGCATGCTCTATCTCATACATCCTCAAACTTGGCCCTCCAGAGGTTTTGGAACTACATTTCCCATGACGCTTAGCCAGCATATCAACTGGATAAGCATCATGGGAAATGAAGTTCCAAAACCTCTGGAGGGCCAAGCTTGAGGATGTCTGCTCTATCTGAATCATGGAAGTTTAATGTTGACTTTACTGCCCATTCAAATAATATTAAGCTTTTGTAGATTATACATTGTGAGGAACTCATAACACATGCATACACAAACACATATAAGCACGACTGTGACCCACCCATAAACTATTTTCAACCATCCATTAATCTTTCAGTACTTAGATACAACTTTTTGTTTTCATGAAAATCCTAGAAAGATTGTCTTTTAAAATGGAATGTTAAATATTTAATTAACAGAGAATATACTATTTTGAAATAGTGACCATGCTTTTAAATGTATTAATGATTATTTTCATATTAATGAATAAAGCATACAACGTAATATATTACATTTTGTTAAAAGTTTTTTTAATGTGAACATGCACAATTTATTGTCACTTAGATGAGGTCAGTGCTGATTTGAATATATTACCATTTGAATACCTTCTTAAATCATCTGAGTCAAATCATGCATTAAAGAAATGAAGAGTGAAGAATATATCTATAAAGCCTTTCTAAATGATTTTGCAATGTTTCTAAAGCAAAATATTAGATGCATTGCAAACTAATCTTAACAAAACTATTTTTCTTTAGAATCCTCCCCTATAAATTCTTGCAATATGCCACTTATTTAGAATTAAAGATTAAATATTTTTCAAGTTTGATTTGTCATTCCCAAGGCATAAGTACCTGAAAACTGAGATTTATAATAGTTGTGACCGGCAGCCATAATATAGACATAGGGCACTATTCTCAAAAAACTCGCCAGCAAGGAGAGAAATCATCAGCTTTTTTTACTAAGCATTCTCTAGTAAAGTAAGTATCTCTCATTCACATAAAGCTTATTAGTGAACACCCCTTAAAGGGACAGTCTACACTAGACTTTTTATTGTTTAAAAAGATAAATAATCCCTTTATTACCCATTCCCTAGTTGTACATAACCAACACTGTTATATTAATACACTTTCTTCTGTTAAGTGTGATCAGTCCACGGGTCATCATTACTTGTGGGATATTAACTGCTCCCCTACAGGAAGTGCAAGAGGATTCACCCAGCAGAGTTGCTATATAGCTCCTCCCCTCTACGTCACCCCCAGTCATTCTCTTGCACCCAACGACTAGATAGGATGTGTGAGAGGACTATGGTGATATATTTAGTTTTTATATCTTCAATCAAAAGTTTGTTATTTTATAATAGCACCGGAGTGTGTTATTCCTTCTCTGGTAGAATTTGAAGAAGAATCTACCTGAGTTTTTCTATGATTTTAGCCGGAGTAGTTAAGATCATATTGCTGTTTCTCGGCCATCTGAGGAGAGGTAAACTTCAGATCAGGGGACAGCAGGCAGATTAATCTGCAAAGAGGTATGTAGCAGTTTATTATTTTCTGACATGGAATTGATGAGAAAATCCTGCCATACCGTTATAATGTAAACTCAGCCTTGAATGCAGTAGATGTAGCTGATATCAGGCTGTCATGTATGTATATTTTACACTTCAGTTTTCTGGGAAATGGTACTTCTCTGGCTTTTAAACTGTATACATAGACTTAACCTATTTTGCAGGGACTTGCAATAGGTTTTAAATGACAATTAATTATTGAGGTAAAACGTTTTTTTGCTGGCATGTAAAAACGTTTTTTTCTCTGAGGTACTGGGTGAAAAAATGTTTTGGGCACTATTTTTCCACTTGGCAATAGTTTTGATTTAAATTAGAGCAGTTCACTGATCCCTCTCACTGTTATGTGTGTGGGGGAGGGGCGATTTTTGGCGCTTTTTCTAAGCATCAGAAAAACTCAGTCAGAGGTTCATTTTCTTCCTGCATGATCCGGTTCATCTCTACAGAGTTCAGGGATCTCCAAAGCCTTTTTTGAGGGAAGTAATCATTACAGCAGAGCTGTGCTGATTGTATTGACTGTGATATAAAAAACGTTTATTTGTGTATTTTTTTCTGCTGCCTGGGTTAGTTATCATTTGCTGAGGGGAACAATCCTTTGCTAAAACTGTATATTCTGACAAAGATTGATGCTATAACTTAATTATTTTATCTGTTATAATATTTTTCTGTGCTTCTTAAAGGCACAGTTCGTTTTCATATTATTTGTAAATTACTTTGAAAAGTATTTCCAAGTTGCTGTTTATTTGCTAGTGTGTTAAACATGTCTGATTCAGAGGAATATCTCTGTGCTATATGTGTTAATGCCAAAGTGGAGCCCAATAGAAATTTATGTACTAAATGTATTGATGCTACTTTAAAAAACAGTCAATCTGTACAAATTGAACATATTTCACCAAACAACGAGGGGAGAGTTATGCCGACTAACTCGCCTCACGTGTCAGTACCTGCATCTCCCGCTCAGGAGGTGCGTGATATTGTAGCGCCGAGTGTATCTGGGCGGCCATTACAAATCACATTACAAGATATGGCTACTGTTATGACTGAAGTTTTGGCTAAACTACCAGAACTAAGAGGTAAACGTGATCACTCTGGGATGAGAACAGAGTGCGCTGATAATGCAAGGGCCATGTCTGATACTGCGTCACAGTTTGCAGAACGTGAAGACGGAGAGCTTCATTCTGTGGGTGACGGTTCTGATCCAAATAAACTGGACTCAGACATTTCAAATTTTAAATTTAAGCTTGAGAACCTCCGTGTGTTACTAGGGGAGGTATTAGCGGCTCTGAATGATTGTAACACAGTTGCAATCCCAGAAAAAATGTGTAGGTTGGATAAATATTTTGCGGTACCGACGAGTACTGACGTTTTTCCTATACCTAAGAGACTTACTGACATTGTTACTAAGGAGTGGGATAGACCCGGTGTGCCTTTCTCACCCCCTCCTATATTCAGAAAAATGTTTCCAATAGACGCCGCCACACGGGACTTATGGCAAATGGTCCCTAAGGTGGAGGGAGCAGTTTCTACTTTAGCTAAGCGTACCACTATCCCAGTGGAGGATAGCTGTGCTTTTTCAGATCCAATGGATAAAAAATTAGAGGGTTACCTTAAGAAAATGTTTGTTCAACAAGGGTTTATATTGCAACCTCTTGCATGTATTGCGCCTGTCACGGCTGCAGCAGTATTTTGGTTTGACTCTCTGGAAGAGACACTTCAATCATCCACACTAGATGACATCACACACAAACTTAAATTCCTTAAGTTAGCTAATTCATTTATTTCAGATGCCGTAGTACATTTAACTAAACTTGCGGCTAAAAATTCAGGATTCGCCATTCAGGCACGCAGAGCTCTGTGGCTGAAATCCTGGTCAGCTGATGTTACGTCTAAATCTAAATTGCTTAATATTCCTTTCAAAGGGCAGACCTTATTCGGGCCCGGCTTGAAAGAGATTATTGCTGACATTACAGGAGGTAAAGGTCATGCCCTGCCTCAGGACAAGGCCAAAGCCAAGGCTAGACAGTCCAATTTTCGTTCCTTTCGTAATTTCAAAGCAGGAGCAGCATCAACTTCCTCTGCACCAAAACAGGAAGGAGCTGTTGCTCGCTACAGACAAGGCTGGAAACCTAACCAGTCCTGGAACAGGGGCAAACAGGCCAGAAAACCTGCTGCTGCCCCTAAGACAGCATGAATTGAGGGCCCCCGATCCGGGACCGGATCTAGTGGGGGGCAGACTTTCCCTCTTCGCCCAGGCTTGGGCAAGAGATGTTCAGGATCCCTGGGCGTTAGAGATCATATCTCAGGGATACCTTCTGGACTTCAAATCCTCTCCCCCAAGAGGGAGATTTCATCTGTCAAGGTTGTCAACAAACCTAACAAAGAAGGAAGCGTTTCTACGCTGCGTACAAGATCTTTTATTAATGGGAGTGATCCATCCAGTTCCGCGGTTGGAACAAGGACAAGGGTTTTACTCAAATCTGTTTGTAGTTCCCAAAAAAGAGGGAACCTTCAGGCCAATCTTGGATTTAAAGATCCTAAACAAATTCCTAAGAGTTCCATCGTTCAAGATGGAAACTATTCGAACAATTTTGTCCATGATCCAAGAGGGTCAGTACATGACCACAGTGGATTTAAAGGATGCTTACCTTCACATACCAATTCACAAAAGTCATTACCGGTATCTAAGGTTTGCCTTTTTAGACAGGCATTACCAGTTTGTAGCTCTTCCATTCGGACTGGCTACGGCTCCAAGAATCTTCACAAAGGTTCTGGGCACTCTTCTGGCGGTACTAAGACCGCGAGGAATTTCAGTAGCTCCGTACTTAGACGACATACTGATACAAGCTTCAAGCTTTCAAACTGCCAAATCTCATACAGAGATAGTACTGGCATTTCTAAGGTCGCATGGATGGAAAGTGAACGAAGAGAAAAGTTCTCTCTTTCCACTCACAAGAGTTCCCTTCCTGGGGACTCTGATAGATTCTGTAGAAATGAAGATTTACCTGACAGAGGACAGGTTAACAAAACTTCAAAATGCATGCCGTGTCCTTCATTCCACTCTAAATCTGAATCAAGAGACCAGAAATTCTCTTCTATGGTGGCTTTATCGGCCACATCTGTCCAGGGGAATGCCATTCAGCAGGCCAGACTGGTCAATTGTAACAACAGACGCCAGCCTACTAGGTTGGGGCGCTGTCTGGAATTCTCTGAAGACTCAGGGACTATGGAATCAGGAGGAGAGTCTTCTTCCAATAAACATTCTGGAATTGAGAGCAGTCCTCAATGCTCTTCTGGCTTGGCCCCAGTTAACAACTCTTGCCACCTGTCTGCAATCCACATCCCGGGAGTGGAGAACTGGGAGGCGGATTTCTTAAGTCGTCAGACTTTTCATCCGGGGGAGTGGGAACTTCATCCGGAGGTCTTTGCCCAAATACTTCGACGTTGGGGCAAACCAGAGATAGATCTCATGGCGTCTCGACAGAACGCCAAGCTTCCGCGCTACGGGTCCAGATCCAGGGATCCGGGAGCGGTCCTGATAGATGCCTTGACAGCACCATGGACCTTCAGGATGGCTTATGTGTTTCCACCTTTCCCGATGCTTCCTCGATTGATTGCCAGAATCAAACAGGAGAAAGCATCAGTGATTCTAATAGCGCCTGCATGGCCACGCAGGACTTGGTATACAGATCTGGTGGACATGTCATTCTGTCCACCTTGGTCGTTACCTCTGAGACAGGACCTTCTGATTCAGGGTCCTTTCAAACATCAAAATCTAACTTCTCTGAAGCTGACTGCTTGGAAATTGAACGCTTGATCTTATCAAAGCGTGGTTTTTCTGAGTCAGTTATTGATACTTTAATACAGGCTAGGAAGCCTGTTACCAGAAAGATTTACCATAAAATATGGCGTAAATACCTATATTGGTGCGAATCCAAAGGTTACTCTTGGAGTAAGGTTAGGATTCCTAGGATATTGTCTTTTCTACAAGAAGGTTTAGAAAAGGGGTTATCCGCTAGTTCCTTAAAGGGACAGATCTCAGCTCTGTCCATTCTGTTACACAAGCGTCTGTCAGAAGTTCCAGACGTTCAGGCTTTTTGTCAGGCTTTGGCCAGGATTAAACCTGTGTTTAAAGCTGTGGCTCCACCATGGAGTTTAAACCTTGTTCTTAACGTTTTACAGGGTGTTCCGTTTGAACCCCTTCATTCCATTGATATAAAGTTGTTATCTTGGAAAGTTCTATTTTTAATGGCTATTTCCTCGGCTCGAAGAGTCTCTGAGTTATCAGCCTTACATTGTGATTCTCCTTATTTGATTTTTCACTCGGATAAGGTAGTTCTGCGTACTAAACCTGGGTTCTTACCTAAGGTAGTCACTAACAGGAATATCAATCAGGAGATTGTTGTTCCATCCTTGTGCCCAAATCCTTCTTCGAGGAAGGAACGTCTTTTGCACAATCTGGATGTAGTTCGTGCCCTTAAATTTTATTTACAGGCAACTAAAGATTTTCGACAAACGTCTTCCCTGTTTGTCGTTTACTCTGGTCAGAGAAGAGGTCAAAAAGCTTCTGCTACCTCTCTCTCTTTTTGGCTTCGTAGCATAATTCGTTTAGCTTATGAGACTGCTGGACAGCAGCCTCCTGAAAGAATTACAGCTCATTCCACTAGAGCTGTGGCTTCCACTTGGGCCTTTAAGAATGAGGCCTCTGTTGAACAGATTTGCAAGGCTGCAACTTGGTCTTCGCTTCATACTTTTTCCAAATTTTACAAATTTGACACTTTTGCTTCCTCGGAGGCTATTTTTGGGAGAAAGGTTCTTCAGGCAGTGGTTCCTTCTGTATAAAGAGCCTGCCTATCCCTCCCGTCATCCGTGTACTTTTGCTTTGGTATTGGTATCCCACAAGTAATGATGACCCGTGGACTGATCACACTTAACAGAAGAAAACATAATTTATGCTTACCTGATAAATTCCTTTCTTCTGTAGTGTGATCAGTCCACGGCCCGCCCTGTTTTTTAAGGCAGGTAAATATTTTTTAAATTATACTCCAGTCACCACTACACCCTTGGCTTCTCCTTTCTCGTTGGTCCTTGGTCGAATGACTGGAGGTGACGTAGAGGGGAGGAGCTATATAGCAACTCTGCTGGGTGAATCCTCTTGCACTTCCTGTAGGGGAGCAGTTAATATCCCACAAGTAATGATGACCCGTGGACTGATCACACTACAGAAGAAAGGAATTTATCAGGTAAGCATAAATTATGTTTTTTACCTCTGTGATTACCTTGTATCTAAGCCTCTGCAGACTGCCCCCTTATTTCAGTTCTTTTGACAGATTTTCATTTTAGCCAATCAGTGCTGACACCTAGGTAACTCAACATTCGTGAGCACAATGTTATCTATATGGCACACATGAAGTAATTCCCTCTAGTTGTGAAAAACTGTCAAAATGGATTCGGATGAGAGGTGGCCTTCAAGGGTTAAGAAATTATCATATGAGCCTATCTAGGTTTAGCTTTCAACAAAGAATACCAAGATAACAAAGCAAAACTTGTGATAAAAGTAAATTGCAAAGTTGTTTAAAATTGCATGCCCTATCTGAATCATGAAAGTTTATTTTTGACTAGACTGTCCCTTTAATGAGATACACAGTTCCCATGGTAAAAATTGCCTTTACAACAATCCCTGAGGGAACACTGACAAGGCAATTTATGGAATTTCACCAGGCCAGAGAGCTTTAGAGAATCTGTCCCACAATCTTCTTCATAACCAAACACTGCTCAGAACATTGAAGGTACAATATTTTTACATAAATATTCTCTCGTCAAACATTTTTCAATGAAGTAAAATTTCAATTTTATTTTTTCCCCATGAGCAAAACATTGTAAAGGATTTATGGGTTGGATTCAGTTTTCTGTTTAATTGTGTATTTTAATTTCCAAAATGTTATAATGCGTGCTTTAGAGAGGTATTTAGCGGAGGAATTTAGTATACAGGAAGCAAACATGCACGTGGGTGTTAAAAGGTTGATGAATTTGGAGAACTCATTTAATACCAGAATGTTGGAGGATACTTGAACTACAGAAAGACAAATTATAATTTATTTTGATAGGTCGCCAATGGCAGTAGAACTACATAACTGTAGCATTCTGTTTTCTGTCAAATTGCAGTGTTTGAACTAAGTTGAACTGTAATAGTTGCTTGAAATACCATAGTTGGTTCAGTGCCAGGAAGAATTTTTTGACTTCTAGGTGCATTGATAAATAACAGAGAACGCTTTTCAGGAGTAAACATGGACACCAGCTTGGGTAACCTTTGCATGCCAGTATATTGGCGAATTGTTTCAAGCCACACCTTGTGCAGTGACAAACTCTAGTCATGATATGCTAAATCATAAACATTTAGGGGTCTGTAAATCACTTAATCACCTTAAATGACACCACAGTCTGCTTGTACAGTACTTTTGAAATATTGTTGTTGGTGGTGTATTATATATATATATATATATATATATATATATATATATATATATATATATATATATATATATATATATTGTATTTAATGATTTTTTTTGTGGGTGCATCAATATAATATTAGGTATTCTACATTGTAAAGGCAATAGACGTGGGCGGTACTTGTGGAAAATGTAGTTTTAAAGGGAGAGTTTACAAAAACTGAATGGCACAGGCACACTTGATACACAGAAGGGCGCACTACCTGAGCAGACATGTTTACTAAAATGTTTACAGTATATATGTATTATTGATACACATATTATGATGTGTATTATTTATATGCTCATGCATATTAAAATCTATTACTCTTATTTGTTACTAGAAACATTTACTAATACAAGTGTACTGCAAAAATGTTTCTACGGAAAACCAAAATTTGCTAGTTAGTGACAATTCATGCCTTTAAAAAACAAAAAAACAACAAAAAAAAAAAAAAACATTTATCAATGGCACAATAAATGAATGTTTTAAATAGTTTTCTATTCTTTCAGATATTCGTATACAGTATTAGAATATAGTCTAACCCCTTTTACTCTAATATAGAACCCTAAATATTAAAGGAAAATAAGACCACAAAAAAATACTATAATATGTTTGAGCATTTATTAGTGCACTATTGCTTGCATATAATCATGTGTTTTAACTTGAGCAAAGGAATTTAGCACATAGTTTAAGTCATGAAGACGTCTGAAAAGCGAATGAAAAGAGGGATATGTGTGTAACCACCAATCCCAGCTAGCTCCTAGTAATACATTGCTCCTCCTAGGTATGTTTTTCAATAAATTATACCAAGAGAACAAAGTAAATTGAAGTCTCTTAAAGGGACAGTCTAGTCCAAAATAAACTTTCATGATTCAGATAGAGCATGTCATTTTAAACAATTTTCCAATTTACTTTTATCACCAATTTTGCATTGTTCTCTTGGTATTCTTAGTTGAAAGCTTAACCTAGGAGGTTCATATGCTAATTTCTTAGACCTTGAAGCCCACCTCTTTCAGATTGCATTTTAACAGTTTTTCACCACTAGAGGGTGTTAGTTCACATATTTCATATAGATAACACTGTGCTCCTGCACGTGAAGTTATCTGGGAGCAGGCACTGATTGGCTAGACTGCAAGTCTGTCAAAATAACTAAAAAAAGGGGCAGTTTGCAGAGGCTTAGATACAAGATAATCACAGAGGTTAAAAGTATATTATTATAACTGTGTTGGTTATGCAAAACTGGGAAATGGGTAATAAAGGGATTATGTATCTTTTAAAACAATAACAATTCTGGTGTAGACTGTCCCTTTAAAATTGCATACTGTATCTGAACCATGAAAGTTCAATGTTTACTTTAATGTCCTTTTAATACATGCAAGCAGTAAATATAATTTTGTGACTATTATGTATCTGTAATGGTTGCTCTATATGTGACTGTTCACAATCTCAGTTATAATTAATATTCTCACCTTGTGTAATCTTTTACTCTCTATTAATTTTGATTCAGATGGTCCAAATTATTGAACACAAATGTGCCTTTTTTCGTATGTTTTATTGAAAAAAAAATTCTGTAGAACAGAATACCAGTTTATAACTATGGAGTGCAATGGCATTTCATGCTGCCCTCTGCACATAGAAATCTACTAATCCCCCAAATCAATCTGATATAATATATATTGCTTACGTTTGAGCTGATAGATACCAACTCCTTCCTGACAGACACCATAAATATTTATTCCATTGACAGCCACATAAGGAGAAGTACTACCTCCTTGTCAGCCACCCATGAAGCATTGAATACTGATCCCTCATCAAGAATAGTATTTACCCATGGCTACCTTGACAACAATATCAACTTGTTGTAAGCTGCATAGTGAGCTAATTAATACCCACAAGCCACTGTAAAAATAAATAGATATACTTTGTGTATGAAGAAATTGGTACGGTGTCATGCTGTATATACACACACTACCAAATTTGACACCCCCATAAATTCTGCTGCCTTAAGCATAAACCTTTTGCATTTAATCCAAAATATTCTTCCAAAAAGGTTTCATGCCTGCAGTCTTATTAGTCAGATTAAAGGGACAGTCTACACTAAAATTGTTATTGTTTAAAAGATAGATAACGCCTTTACTTCCCATTCCCCAGCTTTGCACAACCAACATTGTTATATTAGTATACTTTATAACATTTAAACCTGTAAAATTCTGCCTGTTTCTAAGCCACTACAGACAACCTCTTAATCATATGTTTTTTATTTGTTTTTCACAATAGGAGACTGGTAGTTCATGTGGGCCATATAGATAACATTGTGTTTACGCCCAGGAGTTATTTAAGAGTCAGCTCGACACAGCACTAATTGGCTAAAATGCAAGTCAATAGATAATAAATAAAAAGTCATGTGATTAGGGGGCTGTCAGAAGATTCTTAGATACAAGGTAATTACAGAGGTAAAAAGTATACAAATATAACCATGCTGGTTATGCAAAACTGGGGAATGGGTACTAAAGGGATTAACTATCTTTTAAAACAATACAAATTATATTGTAGGCTGTCCCTTTAAAAATATTCTGGGAATGGTATCCACATACTTTTTTGTTACTATAGTGAATTCCTTTTTGAAAGATTCTTTCTGTAATACAGATTATTTCTAATGTGTTATTCAGTCTCAAGATTTATCTTGGTGTATTCATTATCTCTTTTATTGTTTTGACACTTGAAAGTATTCATTGCGATAAGATTGGAAACGCCATTCAGACCTTACAAGTAAAAGCAGGCTTGGCGTAAAAGTAAAAGCAGCCTTGGAGTCAAATCAATTGTTTTTTGTAAAGCTGTTATAAAGTCATTTATGGCAGGAAATGCTGTCATGCTTTAAAATAAATGTAGTTTCCTAGTTTCCTCTCCCTGGAATTGAGTTCCAAAAAAGATCATCATAAAAAAAAGGAATTTATCTAATTTGGCAAACAGAAATCTGTAAAATAATATATGCAATAGGTTAAAAAGTCAATGTATCGTTTTAATGAAGTCATGAGGGGGCCTACTGTTTTGTTTTAAAATCTTCTGATAAAGGGGTAGATTCCAATCTTTTCCATTTTTCCCCTGATGTTGGAAGAATGGATGATCTTCACAAGTCAAACACAGCCAAAACTGTTAAAGAGCTATAATCGACCAATTACATACTCTAATTTGTTCATTTTAAGACTAGCAACCCTACACTTTGGTTTTTAAAGGAACACTTAAAGGGACACTCAAGTCAAAATTAAACTTTCACTATTCAGATATAACATGCAATTTTAAACAACTTTCTAATTTACGTCCATTAACAAAATGTGCAGTCTTTTTATATTAAAACATTTTGAGTTACCAGCTCCTACTGAGCATGTACAGGAATTCACAGAATAAACGTGTATGCATTTGTGATTGGCTGATGGCTGTCACATGGTACAGGGGAGTGGAAATAGACATAATTTAAAATAGTCCGAAAAAAAATCTACTACTAATATGAAGTTCAGACTAAGTGCTATTGAATTGTCTTATTATCTTGCATTTGTTGATTATGCAAATCTACTTGTGTTGACTGGTCCTTTAATCACAATTAAACTTTTATGATTCAGATTGAGCACACCCTTTTAAACAACTTTCCAGTTCACTTCCATTTTCTAAATATGCGCAATCTTTTAAAGGGACACTGAAGTCAAAATTAAACTTCCATGATTCAGATAGTGTGCAAGAGACTTTCCAATTTACTTCTATTTTTCACACTCTTGTTTTAATATACACACTTTCTGAGGTACCAGCTCCTACTGAGCATGTGCACATGTTCACAATGTATACATATACTACTCTGTGATTGGCTGTTGGCTGTTACATGATACAGGGGGGCCAGTAAATGGAGAAAAAATAAATATGAAAAAAAATCTACTGCTTATTTGAAATTCAGAGTGTTTTATTACATTGTATTTTTATTATGCACATGTTAATTATGTAATTCTACTGTATTTAGTGTTCCTTTAAATTACACACTTTCTGAGGCACTATCTCCTACTAATCATGTGCAAGTGTTCACAGAATATACGTATATGAATTTTGTGATTGACTGATGGCTGGAAAAACTAACTTTAAAAGTTTACTGTGTTTAGTGGTCTTTTAACACCTGCAAAGTGTAGTGCTGGGTCACTAGTCTTAAAACTACATTCTCTAACAAACCAGAGCATGTAATTATTTAACTATTATGGCCCTTTTATACTCACCAGATTTGATCTCCATTTTTCAACATAACGGATAATGGATACTGATCACTGAAAAAACAAATGGATCAAAGGGGTTAATGGAGTGTGTGATTTTCAATTGGATAAAGTGTTTTTTATTATAAGTGTTAAACTATATGAATGCTATTTGTATATGGGCATCAATGGCATACTGGGCATGTTTGCTCAATTATGTTTTTAAAAATTGTAATACGTTAATGAACTAAAACTTTTTTTTAATTTAAAATTTTCTTCTTTTGTGATTCAGACAGAGTATACAATTTTATAAAAAGTTTCCAATTTACTTCTATTATCAAATTTGCGTAGAAAGTTGTTTAAAATCGCATGCTTTATCTGAATCATGAAAGACAAGTTTTGGGTTTCATATCCCTTTAGGTTGAAGGCAGGAAATAACAAAAACGTATATATCCGTACACACTGGATATCAGTTTCTCTAGAGATTACCAGAAATACATTATATATTTTTAATTAAAGTGAAGGTCAATTTTCATGTAAAAGTACCAGTTTTTTTAAAAAACAGGGGCACTTTCATTCATGAAAATTGACATAGCACCGTATTTTAAAAATACTTCCCTTGTTCTTCTGAAACGCCGGATCGCCATTCTGAAACGATGCCCCGCCTGCTACTTTCTGGTTTACTTACCCAGCAATGACGAAACCGGCTTTCTCCAATCACAGCATTGCCTCAGGCAATGATTACCCCGGGGTGGGGGGAAGCCGTGATTGGAGTATGCCAGAATCGTCATTGCTGACGTATGAAGAGGCTTGCGACGGGCTGGTGAAGCACTGGAGCGGCTTCAAGAAGAAAAGGTAAGTATATTTTAAAAAAACAACTGAAATGTCAATTTTCATGAATGAAAGTGCCCTTGTTTTTAATAGTTTTTTTAAAAACCGGGGCACTTTCACATGAAAATTGACCTTCACTTTAAGCAAATGAACTAAAAAGCTTTAAGGATGCAAGTAAACGTATCACTTGGTGTTATACTTACCAAATAATTAAATCATTGCGACTGTTTACTTGTATAAATAATTAAATGAACTTGGGGGACATACTTAAAGTGATTTTAATCTTTAAGGATTTACTGGCTAGTACTGTATATACAATTGCTATAAAAAACAGGGTCACTTTCATCTATTATTTTTTTAAAAATGTTTCCTATGTAAAATATTTACTATTTAAAGATGTAAACATTGTGCCGTTCCTCCACCCACATCTCCTACTTTCTTTGGCTGAGCGATGACGAATCCATCTTCATCCAATTGTTGCGTGCCCCACATGGCGTCCAGCTTGTAAGGCATGCAACGATTGGATGAAACAGGATTTTTCATATGTTTTGAGGCTAGGTATGTGTGGGGTATAATATATAGTACATAGCATACCACGAGTTAAGGCACTAGGCATATTTTATATTGCAGTGATCAGATGTAGTCAAACCTTCAATTTGTCCAAGTGGTTAACGTCATTAACGCATACTCATATTTTTATATAAGTTGTTCAGTAGGTGCTTCCTTGACACAGAGAAAAGCTGAAAGAACATGACAATAATATAGACAGCTGCATTACACCCTTTGATATTATATCTGCAACATAATGAGAACTAAGGTTTATATGTCATACAATTTTCTTTCTTGTCAAACTTCATTTTTGTTAACCTGCAGAATATACTATAAGCTGCCCCATCTTTCACTGTTTTCAACTATATGATATATAAGCTGTCTCTTACTCTTAACATTTTATTGATTGTGACTATAATTTTTTTCACGTTCACAAGTTATAAAAAATAAATGAAATTGTTCTGCAGACTCATCGCATTCTTTAGCTCCCAGAATTCCTCTAAAACTGCTCACTTATCTTTAGAACGTAATGTGTGTGAGGTTTGGCAGCTGGTATTGTTTATGCTTTTAACACATGTTTTTAGTAAGCTGCAATGTGCGCCAGTGTTTTTGATGAGGCTGACTATCTTAATACCACAGAATAACATTATTTAGCAACTTTTGCCGTTTTCTGCTTGATATAAATGCTTAGGTGCAAGGGAATTCAAGGACTAAAATCATTCTGTTTATTTCCTAGCCAGATAAAATAGGTTCTTGTAAGGAATATTGCAAAATATCACAGCAGCTGCAAAGTTTAAATGACCACTGGAACATCTTTTGTTAACCCTTTGGTTGTTTGTGAGGGCTACAACACATTGCTGTATAATCCTATGCTGTCCACTATGGCATGCAGTGGGTTTAAACTGATCCTAAATCTAATTCACTAACCTTAGATTAACAATATTTGTCATAACAATCTTTCACTGGAATATCATAGGCATTGAGAGCTCAACCTGCAACATTCCGGTCAATCAATTGTTCTCAGCCAAAGTATTGTGACCAGATATCTATAAAATAAAATGTTTGCCTTCCTATACTCCAGCATTATAATCTGGAATGTTACTGGACTATTTTTCTAAAGTAGGATGCTTCCCATTTCTACAGGTCTTGCTTTTGCCTACTGATTTACCATGGGCATTTTTCTTACCAGATGACATTGCATTTTGGTGTCAAAATGTATAAACTTAAAAAACAGGGTTTTTTTAAAATTTAGGAGCCGGACTATTTTTGAATCACAAGTGATCATTTGTTAGAGCCTGTAATTTTTTAATTATGGATCCTGGATAATTATGTTGAAATTGCTTTCATTTTATTTGTCATATCATAACATACACGTAGCTATTTACATTTTTTCTCTCAATACAGTGTATCTTTCCAGAAGATCCTAGATAATTATGTGTTGAATCCCCACAAATATGTTAAACACATAGATACAGTTCTGCCAGGGAGCTGCTGGTGAGCCAATCATTAACAGCAGATGCACAGGGCTGCCAATCACCTAATGTGTCAATGATTGTGTCTCTCGCAAGCAAGTCATTACATGTGTGTTATATCCCTTTGTTGTTTATTTAAATATAATCTATAACGTTAAAATAAGAAAAAATATTAAAGGGACACTGAACCCAAAAATGTTCTTTTGTGATTCAGACAGAGCATGCAATTTTAAGCAACTTTCTAATTTACGTCTATTATCACATTTTCTTCATTCTCTTGGTATGTTTATTTGAAAAGCAAGAATGTAAGTTTAGATGCCGGCCTATTTTTGGTGAACAACCTGCGTTGTCCTTTGCTGATGGGACAGCACCAATAAATAAGTGCTGTCTATGGTCCTGAACCAAAAATGTGCTGGCTCCTTAGCTGAGATGCCTTCTTTTTCAAATAAAGATAGCAAGAGAATGAAGAAAAAATGACAATAGAAGTAAATTAGAAAGTTGCTTAAAATTACATGCTCTATCTGAATCATGAAAAAAAAATTGGGTTAAGTGTCCCTTTAAGCATTAACAACAATAATTCATTGATTTAGAAATAACTCTCTGTACTATATAATAGTATAAAGTCTGGTATTTGAATATCATAGTACAAGCTGAAGTGCAATGCATTATTAGAACATGCTGACAGAGAAAATAAAGAAAATAGGCCACTTAAAGTTTTTAGCAGGTTTCTAAAATTCAGCTAAGAGTTTAGTACATATAATTAATAAGCATTTCATATTAAAGTGCATTTCCTGTGCTCCTGTGGAGTTCTGCAGTCTACACTCTAAAAATAGAATATTAATGACGTCAAGACTCAAGTTTGGATATAAAGGAAGATGTAGGCAGATGATTATGATATTTACAGGGTTTATTAGATATTCATCTGTGCTTTTTATATCAATATTTCTTTCATGTAATTTGCAAGAGTCCATGAGCTAGTGACGTATGGGATATACATTCCTACCAGGAGGGGCAAAGTTTCCCAAACCTTAAAATGCCTATAAATACACCCCTCACCACACCCACAATTCAGTTTTACAAACTTTGCCTCCTATGGAGGTGGTGAAGTAAGTTTGTGCTAGATTCTGCGTTGATATGCGCTCCGCAGCAGGTTGGAGCCCGGTTTTCCTCTCAGCGTGCAGTGAATGTCAGATGGATGTGAGGAGAGTATTGCCTGTTTGAATGCAATGATCTCCTTCTACGGGGTCTATTTCATAGGTTCTCTGTTATCGGTCGTAGAGATTCATCTCTTACCTCCCTTTTCAGATCGACGATATACTCTTATAAATATACCATTACCTCTGCTGATTTTCGTTTCAGTACTGGTTTGGCTTTCTACAAACATGTAGATGAGTGTCCTGGGGTAAGTAAGTCTTATTTTCTGTGACACTCTAAGCTATGGTTGGGCACTTTTTTAATAAAGTTCTAAATATATGTATTCAAACATTTATTTGCCTTGACTCAGGATGTTCAACATTCCTTATTTTCAGACAGTCAGTTTCATATTTGGGATAATGCATTTGAATCAAATATTTTTCTTACCTTAAAGATTTGACTTTTTTCCCTGTGGGCTGTTAGGCTCGCGGGGGCTGAAAATGCTTCATTTTATTGCGTCATTTTTGGCGCAGACTTTTTTGGCGCAAAAAATCTTTTCTGTTTCCGGCGTCATACGTGTCGCCGGAAGTTGCGTCATTTTTGACGTTCTTTTGCGCCAAAAAATGTCGGCGTTCCGGACGTGGCGTCATTTTTGGCGCCAAAAGCATTTAGGCGCCAAATAATGTGGGCGTCTTATTTGGCGCTAAAAAAATATGGGCGTCGCTTTTTGTCTCCACATTATTTAAGTCTCATTATTTATTGCTTCTGGTTGCTAGAAGCTTGTTCACTGGCATTTTTTCCCATTACTGAAACTGTCCTTTAAGGAATTTGATCAATTTTGCTTTATATGTTGTTTTTTCTCTTACATATTGCAAGATGTCTCACGTTGCATCTGAGTCAGAAGATACTTCAGGAAAATCGCTGTCTGGTGCTGGAACTACCAAAGCTAAGTGTATCTGCTGTAAACTTTTGGTAGCTATTCCTCCAGCTGTTGTTTGTATTAATTGTCATGACAAACTTGTTAATGCAGATAATATTTCCTTTAGTAATGTACCATTACCTGTTGCAGTTCCATCAACATCTAATGTTCAGAATGTTCCTGATAACATAAGAGATTTTGTTTCTGAATCCATCAAGAAGGCTATGTCTGTTATTCCTCCTTCTAGTAAACATAAAAAATCTTTTAAAACTTCTCTTTATACAGATGAATTTTTAAATGAACATCATCATTCTGATTCTAATGACTCTTCTGGTTCAGAGGATTCTGTCTCAGAGATTGATGCTGATAAATCTTCATATTTATTTAAAATGGAATTTATTCGTTCTTTACTTAAAGAAGTACTAATTGCTTTAGAAATTGAGGATTCTGGTCCTCTTGATACTAAATCTAAACGTTTAGATAAGGTCTTTAAATCTCCTGTGGTTATTCCAGAAGTTTTTCCTGTTCCTGGTGCTATTTCTGAAGTAATTTCCAGATAATGGAATAATTTGGGTAATTCATTTACTCCTTCTAAACGTTTTAAGCAATTATATCCTGTCCCGTCTGACAGATTAGAATTTTGGGACAAAATCCCTAAAGTTGATGGGGCTATTTCTACCCTTGCTAAACGTACTACTATTCCTACGTCAGATGGTACTTCGTTTAAGGATCCTTTAGATAGGAAAATTGAATCCTTTCTAAGAAAAGCTTATCTGTGTTCAGGTAATCTTCTTAGACCTGCTATATCATTGGCTGATGTTGCTGCAGCTTCAACTTTTTGGTTGGAAACTTTAGCGCAACAAGTAACAGATCATGATTCTCATAATATTATTATTCTTCTTCAACATGCTAATAATTTTATCTGTGATGCCATTTTTGATATTATCAGAGTTGATGTCAGGTTTATGTCTCTAGCTATTTTAGCTAGAAGAGCTTTATGGCTTAAAACTTGGAATGCTGATATGTCTTCTAAATCAACTCTACTTTCCATTTCTTTCCAGGGTAACAAATTATTTGGTTCTCAGTTGAATTCTATTATCTCAACTGTTACTGGTGGGAAAGGAACTTTTTTACCACAGGATAAAAAATCTAAAGGTAAAAACAGGGCTAATAATCGTTTTCGTTCCTTTCGTTTCAACAAAGAACAAGAGCCTGATCCTTCATCCTCAGGAGCAGTTTCAGTTTGGAAACCATCTCCAGTCTGGAATAAATCCAAGCCTTCTAGAAAAGCAAAGCCAGCTTCTAAGTCCACATGAAGGTGCGGCCCTCATTACAGCTCAGCTGGTAGGGGGCAGGTTACGTTTTTTTCAAAGAAATTTGGATCAATTCTGTTCACAATCTTTGGATTCAGAACATTGTTTCAGAAGGGTACAGAATTGGTTTCAAGATAAGACCTCCTGCAAAGAGATTTTTTCTTTCCCGTGTCCCAGTAAATCCAGTGAAAGCTCAAGCATTTCTGAAATGTGTTTCAGATCTAGAGTTGGCTGGAGTAATTATGCCAGTTCCAGTTCTGGAACAGGGGATGGGGTTTTATTCACATCTCTTCATTGTACCAAAGAAGGAGAATTCCTTCAGACCAGTTCTGGATCTAAAAATATTGAATCGTTATGTAAGGATACCAACGTTCAAAATGGTAACTGTAAGGACTATCTTGCCTTTTGTTCAGCAAGGGCATTATATGTCCACAATAGATTTACAGGATGCATATCTGCATATTCCGATTCATCCAGATCATTATCAGTTCCTGAGATTCTCTTTTCTGGACAAGCATTACCAGTTTGTGGCTCTGCCGTTTGGCCTAGCTACAGCTCCAAGAATTTTTACAAAGGTTCTCGGTGCCCTTCTGTCTGTAATCAGAGAACAGGGTATTGTGGTATTTCCTTATTTGGACGATATCTTGGTACTTGCTCAGTCTTTACATTTAGCAGAATCTCATACGAATCGACTTGTGTTGTTTCTTCAAGATCATGGTTGGAGGATCAATTCACTAAAAAGTTCATTGATTCTTCAGACAAGGGTAACCTTTCTGGGTTTCCAGATAGATTCAGTGTCCATGACTCTGTCTTTGACAGACAAGAGACGTCTAAAATTGATTTCAGCTTGTCGAAACCTTCAGTCACAATCATTCCCTTCGGTAGCCTTATGCATGGAAATTCTAGGTCTTATGACTGCTGCATCGGACGCGATCCCCTTTGCTCGTTTTCACTTGCGACCTCTTCAACTCTGTA
This sequence comes from Bombina bombina, assembly GCF_027579735.1. Classification (NCBI taxonomy): domain Eukaryota; kingdom Metazoa; phylum Chordata; class Amphibia; order Anura; family Bombinatoridae; genus Bombina; species Bombina bombina. The sequence goes on from NC_069499.1 coordinate 1,060,380,070, forward strand.
TGCTGAATCAATGGTGCAGGGATTACACAAAGATATTTAAATTAATATCTTTAAAACCGATTGTACAACACTCTCTAACGTGGTGGACAGATCACCATCGTTTAATTCAGGGGGCTTCTTTTGTTCTTCCGACCTGGACTGTAATTTCAACAGATGCAAGTCTCACAGGTTGGGGAGCTGTGTGGGGATCTCTGACGGCACAAGGAGTTTGGGAATCTCAGGAGGTGAGATTACCGATCAATATTTTGGAACTCCGTGCAATTTTCAGAGCTCTTCAGTCTTGGCCTCTTCTGAAGAGAGAATCGTTCATTTGTTTTCAGACAGACAATGTCACAACTGTGGCATACATCAATCATCAAGGAGGGACTCACAGTCCTCTGGCTATGAAAGAAGTATCTCGAATTCTGGTTTGGGCGGAATCCAGCTCCTGTCTAATCTCTGCGGTTCATATCCCAGATATAGACAATTGGGAAGCGGATTATCTCAGTCGCCAAACGTTGCATCCGGGCGAATGGTCTCTTCACCCAGAGGTATTTCTTCAGATTGTTCAAATGTGGGAGCTTCCAGAAATAGATCTGATGGCGTCTCATCTAAACAAGAAACTTCCCAGGTATCTGTCCAGATCCCGGGATCCTCAGGCGGAAGCAGTGGATGCATTATCACTTCCTTGGAAGTATCATCCTGCCTATATCTTTCCGCCTCTAGTTCTTCTTCCAAGAGTAATCTCCAAGATTCTGAAGGAATGCTCGTTTGTTCTGCTGGTAGCTCCGACATGGCCTCACAGGTTTTGGTATGCGGATCTTGTCCGGATGGCCTCTTGCCATCCGTGGACTCTTCCGCTAAGACCAGACCTTCTGTCGCAAGGTCCTTTTTTCCATCAGGATCTCAAATCCTTAAATTTAAAGGTATGGAGATTGAACGCTTGATTCTTGGTCAAAGAGGTTTCTCTGACTCTGTGATTGATACTATGTTACAGGCTCGTAAATCTGTATCCAGAGAGATATATTATAGAGTCTGGAAGACTTATATTTCTTGGTGTCTTTCTCATCATTTTTCTTGGCATTCTTTTAGAATTCCGAGAATTTTACAGTTTCTTCAGGATGGTTTCGATAAAGGTTTATCCGCAAGGTCTTTGAAAGGACAAATCTCTGCTCTTTCTGTTCTTTTTCACAGAAAGATTGCTAATCTTCCTGATATTCATTGTTTTGTACAAGCTTTGGTTCGTATAAAACCTGTCATTAAGTCAATTTCTCCTCCTTGGAGTTTGAATTTGGTTCTGGGGGCTCTTCAAGCTCCTCCGTTTGAACCTATGCATTCATTGGACATTAAATTACTTTCTTGGAAAGTTTTGTTCCTTTTGGCGATCTCTTCTGCCAGAAGAGTCTCTGAATTATCTGCTCTTTCTTGTGAGTCTCCTTTTCTGATTTTTCATCAGGATAAGGCGGTGTTGCGAACTTCTTTTGAATTTTTACCTAAGGTTGTGAATTCCAACAACATTAGTAGAGAAATTGTGGTTCCTTCATTATGTCCTAATCCTAAGAATTCTAAGGAGAAATCGTTGCATTCTTTGGATGTTGTTAGAGCTTTGAAATATTATGTTGAAGCTACTAAGTCTTTCCGAAAGACTTCTAGTCTATTTGTTATCTTTTCCGGTTCTAGAAAAGGCCAGAAAGCTTCTGCCATTTCTTTGGCATCTTGGTTGAAATCTTTAATTCATCATGCCTATGTCGAGTTGGGTAAACCTCCGCCTCAAAGGATTACAGCTCATTCTACTAGGTCAGTTTCTACTTCCTGGGCGTTTAGGAATGAAGCTTCGGTTGATCAGATTTGCAAAGCAGCGACTTGGTCCTCTTTGCATACTTTTACTAAATTCTACCATTTTGATGTATTTTCTTCTTCTGAAGCAGTTTTTGGTAGAAAAGTACTTCAGGCAGCGGTTTCAGTTTGAATCTTCTGTTTATGTTTTTCATTAAACTTTATTTTGGGTGTGGATTATTTTCAGCAGGAATTGGCTGTCTTTATTTTATCCCTCCCTCTCTAGTGACTCTTGCGTGGAAAGATCCACATCTTGGGTAGTCATTATCCCATACGTCACTAGCTCATGGACTCTTGCTAATTACATGAAAGAAAACATAATTTATGTAAGAACTTACCTGATAAATTCATTTCTTTCATATTAGCAAGAGTCCATGAGGCCCGCCCTTTTTTGTGGTGGTTATGATTTTTTTGTATAAAGCACAATTATTCCAATTCCTTATTTTATATGCTTTCGCACTTTTTTCTTATCACCCCACTTCTTGGCTATTCGTTAAACTGAATTGTGGGTGTGGTGAGGGGTGTATTTATAGGCATTTTAAGGTTTGGGAAACTTTGCCCCTCCTGGTAGGAATGTATATCCCATACGTCACTAGCTCATGGACTCTTGCTAATATGAAAGAAATGAATTTATCAGGTAAGTTCTTACATAAATTATGTTGTTTGTAATTATAAAATTGCCTAATGCATTTCCTTAGAGGTAGGTAAGCTTTATATGGAAGTGCATCAAGTGTTTTCAGTTCCACACATTTAAAGACGTGCTTCATTTACCAAGCAGTGATGGCTGCTTCGGAGGGCCAGTTGTTTCAAGCTTGCCTGAAATGATAGTTAAGTAGCAGTGGTCTTAAGACTGTTGCTCCTTAAAGGGACACTAAACCCAACATTTTTCTTTCATAATTCTAGATAGAGAATAAAATTTTAAACAACATTCCAATTTACTTCTATTATAATTTAATTTGCTTCATTCTTTAGATATACTTATTGAAGAAATAGTAATGCACATGGGTGAGCCAATCACATGAGGCATCTATGTGCAGCCACCAATCAGAAGCTACTGAGCCTATCTAGATATGGTTTTAAGCAAAGGATAGCAAGAGAATGAAGCAAATTAGATAATAGAAGTAAATTAGAAAGTTGTTTAAAATTGCATGCTCTTTCTAAAGCATGAAAACAAAAAAATTGTGTTTCATGTCCCTTTAACCATTCTGCCACCTTTAAAGGATGATCGTCAGCCTTTGCTAGTGGCTGATTGGTGTAGCTTTTGCTAGCGGCAATTCTTGTGCAAGCATATGCTCTGTACGTACACAGTGGTGGAAATTTGTGGTAGGAAATCATGTCTGCCTGACCTTTAATGAATGGAGGCCATTGTTTTAGTTTTTTTTTTTTTTAAAGGGATAGGAAACTTAAAAAATAATGTTATATAATTCTGCACATAGTGCATAATTATATAACATTATCTTAGCGGCAGCTTTCAAAGTCAAAAGCTTTAAAAACATTTGCTGTCAAAGTTGCACTTACTTGGTCTCCTCTCCAGGCTCTTTTGATCGGGTCTTGGTTTTCAAAAGCGCCATTGAACTGAATGTAGCTTGCTCCAGCTTTTTTCTGGTAGCGGGAGCGAGCCACATTCAGTTCAATGGTGCAATTGGGTGCGATGTGATTAGACAGTGCGCCTGTGAAGCGCTTTTGAAAACCAAGACCTGATCAGAAGAGGCTAGAGAGGAGACCAGGTAAGTGCAACTTTGAGAGCTAAAATCTCCCAAAGCATTTGATTTTTAAAGCTGCTGCTAAGATAATGTTATATAATTCTGAACTATGTGCAGAATTATATTACCTTATTTTTTAAGTTTACTGTCCCTTTAATTCCCTAATTAACATAAAATTTCCCAGTACATATATTTCAATCCTGATTGGTTACTCAGGATTTGGATAGGAGTTAACCATCTTTCAGAAAAGGTAATATTAAGGGTGTTTTAGTTTACTTATTTTGTTAATATTTTTTTTTTAGGAATTAAGGAGTTTTTTGTATGAGGGACCTGGGTGAGCATAGGTAGATAAGTACATCTACTAATGAGTATTAAAAGGAAGCGCCTATCAGCCAATGAGGATTAGTGGGAAGTACTCAACTGATTGAGCTGTAATAGTTGCAATTTCAATTTAAAAAACATTTACTCCATTAAAACCTTAATTACTTTTACTAGGAATATTTTCTCTTGCAAACATGATTCTATTCAAAATTGACATTTTTCTCATATTTTATTTTTGACAATCTCTTTAAAATAAAGATATCTCTGTTGTTGTGCTATAGAATAGAATATCAGCCAAGTCTAACATATTTTGAAAGGTGACTAAGGTGAGGCAGGGTGAAGCAACCCTAAATAGGGTATTACAGGGCATCGGAGTAACAATATATGGATTATTTGTAATGATTGGTTGTTACAGTGTTTACATCTGCACTACAGGTCCTGCCATGTGCAAATCTAATGGGATGTGTAGAAGGTTACATCTCGCTATCTCGGTTTCCAGCCTCAGTACTGCTCTGTATGTAGTTTTGCATAATAATTCTGCCTAGCAGTGCATAAATCTTCACAACTGTATAAGGAAAGCAGATCACATTAGGAATGACTGCTCAGGTCTGTGCGATATTGACAGTTTTGAGCTACTAATGGTCCCCAAGTAAACAGGCTCTTCTGATCTGTACTATAGAGGGAAGCGTGTGGTTGCTCACATTCCAAAGTATGACTTTAAAATATTGCTGATTGTGTTTGCATCAAGCATTTGCTCCTGAAACAAGGGAAGAATGACTTGCTGCGTAACATGCTGTTTACGGCTGTCCTCCAGTTTTATTTTTCCTTTTACATACAGTCAAATTAAAGGACACAGTCATACATACATATATATATATATATATATATATGAGAGCAGCATTTAAAGGGACTGTAAGTGGCATAACTAGACCTCATTTGGTCCCAGGGCAAAAGTCTCTCATTTCAATAGCTCCCTTTCCAAAGCACCACAATCTCCTAATATTATAATTCTTCAGCATAAATTATTGCTAACAGACCATAATGCACTTGCACTGTCTTTCTGTGCAAAAATGGTAACAGTTTTTTTCTGTACCGCAATACAACCGTGGTTAGTATAGAGTTGTGGGCTTAGTCTCAATTGAGACCTCTGAGACCCCTGTAGTTACGCCTCTGCTAAACACTTTGTCATCTTGTTTGCTGCAGTTGTTATTCAATAGCTAAACTCCACCACTTGTCTTATTTGGAGGAGCCAATCTGGGTTTGCTTCTGCAGAAAACCTATGGTCATTCTGTTATTAGAAAGTGCATTGTTTTGCAGTTATCTGCTGAAGCCAATTAGGGAAATGTATGTAAAAAGTTTAGCCTTGACATGCATGCAAGATGCATTTCCATTTCCAACATTGAAAATCCACAAATTACATGAAAAAGGGGGCAAAATAACAAAACAAAATTTGTAAAACTTGTTTTATTACACGTAAACATTTTATACAAACGGACAAGCAAGGTGTTTACTGTCCCTTTAAAAAGAAGAAAATGTATTTTACCCGAGTATACAAAAGCAAAACCTTTTAAATTTAAAACAAAAACTAAAATACAAGTATTAGTTGTTGTTTTTATTTGATTAAAAAAAAGTAATACTATATTTTGTTGAAAAGTAAACTTCATAAGGATGCTCCTGAGGTCAAAAGACGGCGAGATAATGAACCCAATTTGATAAAAGAAGTAAATAAGAATGTTTCTTAAAGGGACACTGTACCCAAAAATTTTCTTTTGTGATTCACATTGAGCATGAAATTTTAAGCAACTTTCTAATTTACTCCTATTATCAAATTTTCTTCATTCTCTTGGTATCTTTATTTGAAATGCAAGAATGTAAGTTTAGATGCCAACCCATTTTTGGTGAACAACCTGGGTTGTCCTTGCTGATTGGTGGATAAATTCATCCACCAATAAAAATGTGCTGTCCAGAGTACTGAAACCAAAAAAAAAGCTTAGATGCCTTCTTTTTCAAATAATGATAGCAAGAGAACGAAGAAAAATTGATATTAGGAGTAAATTAGAAAGTTGCTTAAAATTGTATGCTCTTTCTGAATTACTAAAGAAAAATTTTGGGTACAGTGTCCCTTTAACACTGCATGTAATACCTGAATCATGAATATTCTTCTTGACTTTACTGTCCCTTTTGTATTTGCTGAACATTTCATGTGAGGTTACACAATGATTGTACAAGTTTTGGTGTAATTACTTAAGAGACATAATTGTGAAGGCATTCAATTGTTAGGATTTAAAGCATCTCAAGAGAAAGTCTAAACAGTCTCAAAGCAATTCTTCAGTCTAGAGTGTGCACCTTAAAATCAGTATTACAAAGAGGTATTCATGGGTTTGAGTAAATCTGTGTACTCTTCTCAAATCTGTTAAAGGGACAGTCTACACTAAAGTTGTTATTGTTTAAAAAGAAAGATAGGGGGAACTTCCGGGCGGCGGCCATGATAGGTCGCAGTTTTGTGTGCTGCTCCAGCCTAGATAGAATTTGCTTGATAAAACACTGGAATAAGTCACCATTTGGCAAGAAACAATACTTGTTACAGTCAAGCTAATCATCATCTACCTGACGATCTTAAACTTGTTGTAATTGCTGTCAGCACCAGTGCACCGGAGCTTATACTGAGGTTGCGGCCTCCAACTAAACCCCCCGGTAGAGATTCCTTAGGGCTCTGCCATCACACAACGCCGTGGTTGCGTTGCAAAAACTTAGCATAGAGATCTTCAAGAACTTTATCTAACTAACTAGTCATAAATATCAACAACATCAATTCCCTTATAAACCTGCAAGCTGATTGTAACTGAGTGTCCCCTAACATGGATGTATCTAGCATGGAGGATGCGCATTTTATCGGAGAGTTCAGCAACTTGCTCTCCTACTATCAAGAGGTCTTCTCAAGCGCTCTTAGAAATACACTCCGGTCCCCTCCTGAAACTTTTACTACGAGTATATCACCAACCTCTTCTGACGGTAAACCTTGTGAGAGCGATGAAGCTACAGAGCCGGATGGCCATCTAGCACCCTCCCAGACGACCACACACAGGAGACCCACATCTTTGCTCGTTACGGAAGGAAAATTGGATGGTGTTGCAGAGAACAAAGGACCCCATGCAGTGCTTACCTCCTGCTATACCGATGATCCCGAGCGCTTGAGCGTATACTCAGCAGCCTCTGTGCCGTTCCACAATGGTGTGACGAATCGATCCAGGAGTGCCTTGCCCCGCTCCGGAAATTTGCCATGAGGGAGCCGGGTCTGTTGCTGTACGATCAGATCGCCGCAGCTGAGTCTAAAAGAAGTAATTCTGCAGTGTACATACGGCCTTGTCAAGCCACGAGGGGTCACCAACTACTCATGACTCGGCCTCTTGCCGGCGATCAGGCTAGTCCGCTGACTTTGAAGGTGTGCAGTTGGAACATACAGTGGTTACGCTGGGCCAGCTACGATTTCCTCTTTAGGAACAAATAACGCCTCAGGAATGATCACCTCTATAGGTACAAGGGGACCTGTGGGAAAATTCTCTTCAAGGCAGGTGGTGTAGCCCTACGCTCCAGAATAGGCTGACAGTCTTGCAATATGATAGCTAGGGGCCCAACGACTACGTGCCTTGCAATCTGCATAAGCAGTTTTTCATTAACTGGTCTATGAACTGTTTTCAAGTTTCACAGTGGCCCCCAATAGACATACCTGCCATAACTATACTGTCAACCTTTTTTATGAGGACTTCCTATGAAGGCTTTTACTGCCTGAACAACCATGTCTCCCATTGTGAGGTTTGCCCAATATTAGAATTTTCAATATGGTCAGTGACTCTGAATAAGAATGTTTTACTTATTAGACAACTGCTAGTCTTATTCAGTGTTGTGGACTATGGAGATAACTCAGATAATTTAGTTTTGAGCTCAACCTCTGTTAGTATGTAAATATTAGGGGATTTCATCCATATGTTTAGATAGTACTGCCTGTGTATATTAATATTTGAGGTTCATTATTGCGCCAACTGTAAATTAATAAGTCACCTTCCTACCACTGGCGTTTTCAATATTGTCTTTCCACACTGGGGCTGCCCTCTATTATTCTGATAATTGTATGGTTGATTCTAGCTCAATACCATAACAATGTAAGTAAATACACCGTTACTATTCATTTAGTTTTTATCTAACGTGCATTAGTGCCATACTGTATTTTTGCAACTCTAAAGGATTACTTAATATCATAGGTATTCGGTTGTAACTCTTTAAGTCCCCCCATGTTGTCCCTCTATACAACTTTAGCCCCTTTGAAGGGACTGTGCCTCCCTGTTGGAAGCATCTCCTGTGCTATTCTTGATGTATATGTAATGGGAGATCCTTGGTTGCATTCCTTTTGATTTCAGTTAAGTATAAAATGTAGGTTTGTCTAGTTTGAGGCCCAAAAGTGGTCCCCTGAGCACCCTTGAAGATCCCCAATATTATAATCCCTCCTATGAGTCAGTTAAGTCTTTATGGGCCCATGAGTGACCCTTTGAAGCTATGGAGACACATACTGTATATCCCTAAAAATAATTAAAAATGAGGTTCCATTCATATTGTACATTTATGCTAAAGTACTACTCTGATTTTCAGATGCTTTACAATTTTGCTTGTTTTCCTTTAGTATACTACATAAGCTTGTACCAACAAAACTATTGATCTACTCAATGTATATGATATTGACAAATTGTGTAATGTTGATTTTTCTTTTCTCTGGAATAATAAAAAGATTTAAAATTAAAAATAAAAAGAAAGATAACGCCTTTACTATCCATTCCTCAGCTTTGCATAACCAACATATTAATATATTTTTTACAAAAATTCAAACCTCTAAATAACAGCCTGTTTCTAAGCCACTTCAGACAGCCTCTTATCGCATTCCTTTTTTATCTGCTTTTCACAACAGGAGACTGCTAATTCATGTGGGCCATATAGATAACATTGTGGTCACGATCCGTGGAGTTATTTAAGAGTCAGCACAACCCAGCACTAATTGGCTAAAATTCAAGTCAATAGATAATAAATAACAAGTCATGTTATAAGGGAGCTGTCAGAAGATGATTAGGAAAACGGTAATTACAGAGGTAAAAAGTGTAAATATAACTGTGTTGGTTATGTAAAACTGGGGAATGGATAATAAAGAGATTATCTTTTAAAACAATAAAAATTCTGGTGTACACTGTCCTTTTAATATCTTTACAAAAGTGAAGAGATAGAGTGTATATCCTGCGCAAAAACAGATAGGGGAAAGGGGATAAGGGGATACCTCTAGCTCTCCTCAGCGGGTACCCTAGTGTACCCAATGTAAGGATAAAACAATAGGAAGTGGAGGTGAGCGCCAAATAGGCTGAGGAAGGGGAAGGGAACACCTAATAGGCTAATAGGATGGTGCCCACTAATGTGGGATCTAAATGGTAGTGTCTTTAATGTAGGTGAATGTACAGAGATCTTTATAATAGTTGTATAAATGTAAAATGTTTAATCCACACAGTTGATAAAAATGTTGAGGAACTTCTTCTAAAACAAAATATAATCATATAAAAAACAATCATATAAAAATCATGGATCCATGTTACAATAACAGACAATAAAAATATGCATCAAAATAAACATCAAAATATGAAAAAGACACTTATTACTTTTTGCGCACAATATATATTTTTTTGGTGCACAATAATTATTAATTAATTATTTTTTGGTGCACCTAATATATACAACTGTAAGAACATTCATCTCCAAGGTGTACCATCCAAATAGGATTTCCAGCCTATTAGGTCACCTTTTGTCAAACGTGTCTCAAGTTTAATTATTTTATGTTTATTTTGATGCATATTTTTATTGTCTGTTATTGTAACATGGATCCATGATTTTTATATGATTGTTTTTTATATGATTATATTTTGTTTTAGAAGAAGTTCCTCAACATTTTTATCAACTGTGTGGATTAAACATTTTACATTTATACAACTATTATAAAGATCTCTGTACATTCACCTACATTAAAGACACTACCATTTAGATCCCACATTAGTGGGCACCATCCTATTAGCCTATTAGGTGTTCCCTTCCCCTTCTACAGCCTATTTGGCGCTCACCTCCACTTCCTATTGTAATATCTTTACAAAAGGCTATTACTGCATCAAAAGTATCAGAATTCTATATTTGTCTTGTGTTGGACCTTATGGTTCCTGCTCTCTATATACAGAATATTTGGAACTCTAGACTTTGTATGCCGGAAACCTGACAACTTGTTTTATTTTCTTTCTTTAGAGACCGAGATTACCACTTGAAGACCTACAAATCAGTCGTTCCGGCCAGTAAACTCGTGGACTGGCTGATTTCACAGGTAATTCATGTAAATAACACCCTATGCATAATACTTCCTTATTATCTAAAGTGAGTGTAAAGTAAATTTGCATTATTTCAAAATGACCTGTACAGCACTGGGCTTCTTATAAGGGTCCATTTTTTTAATGTTAACTTAGTTCTAATGTTTTTCATCTCATTAATTTCAGGTGCAGTAAACACTGCATTTCCCCATCAGTAATGCTATTCATTGCTGTATACAAAATGTATTATTAAAAAAAATAACAAAATATATTAATATGCAAAATAACCCTCATTTTAATCTTTAGTAGCTTTCGGTTACTTACATTTCTACCTTCTTTTTCCTTTTCCAGCACTACAGAATTTTGTGGCGCTATACAAATTATAATATCGTACCTTTCCAACCAGTAGTTCAACATCACTAATTCATTCTGTTTTTCATTATTTTTTTCTGTAGTTTTCAGAGCCTTTTTATAGGTAAACATTTTACAGAAGCATTTGCTTTTATATTTTCTGTCCTTTAATGATGTGGAAATAAACATAAGCAGGCTGTAATATTTATTCCTTTTATTTTGCTCAAACAACTTATTTTTAGGAAAAATGTGACTGCCTGTGACTCCGCTACTGGAACACAATAATATTAATTGCCTGTCTTAACAAAATGACTTTATTAAGCCAACTAATGTGCCTGCACTGTTAAATTGGCTTTTTTAGAAAACATTGTTATGATTGTGCGTCTTTGCTTTGCCATGTCATGTGACAAAAGGAAAATGCTATAAAATGCATAATATGGAGGGGTTTGTTATACAAATTATTTGTATAATCATTTTTCTTTGCTGAATCCAATTATACCTACACAGTATTTGGTCTTTCTTTTAGACAGTGATGTGGCTATGTAAGTTGAATAATCAATAATATGTTTTGGTCACAGGGAGATTGTCAGACCCGCGAGGAAGCAGTGGCTCTTGGAATTGGACTTTGCAACAATGGATTCATGCACCATGGTAATGTACTGTACATTAGCAATACTGGTTATTCTGAATGGAAAAGTTCACTTTATAGGTAGCAATCTTTTAGTGTTTGACAGCTTTCAGCCACTTTTAGTCAAAGAAAAGTTGTACAAAGGCAGTTAGCAACTACTCCACATATATATGTTTTAAGTTTGAAGGCATTTGCAGGCATTACAAAACATACATTATTATTGTTATTATAAAACAAATAATTTGCAGTACTATATGCAGGAATACACACCCACACACACCCACACATACACACACAGACATATACACACACACACCCACACATACACACACAGACATTGCTGCTTTCATTTTATTTGGCTACATATGAGGTTTACCAGTTGTGGTGCCAGATTTTAGCTGGTGCTTCAGATCCTTCTCTGCTTCCCTCTCATTTTCTTGTGCTTATTTTAGCTCTTGTTTTTGTTGTGTGGTTTACAAGGCCTTTACATTGTCAGTAAATTCCAGACTTGCGGTATACAGTGACCTGTAATTCACTAACTGATGAGCAAAAACACAGCCTGTGTGATATGTACTTGTGACTTGTTGGCGTGAATGTTTTATGGGTTAAATCTGTGTTATACCGCCACTCAGACTGATTACAGAGGATCCTATCCAGCTACAAAACTGCATTTCAATGATGAAGAGCAGATGTTAGTCTTTTACTATGAAATGTGTTCATTTTGGGCTCCATTTATCATTAGAATTCTCCCACATTTACGCCTATAAATACATTATCGGAATTGTTCTCCTATTTATCAAAGCAAAATACGCCTAAAAATAAGCAAATACGACTGCAAAATTCTCCCACTCTATTCGCACATGTGCGCCAAAGAAAGCACAAAAAAAGCCCTTTTTTGGTCGTATTTTTAAAAATGCCCCTTACTAATCGCAGAAAATTCAGATTTATCATTATTTAGCGCCTTACGAGAATCTAAAATTCTCCTAAAAATACGACCATGAAAGTTCTCCATAACCGCTGTGGAGAACATTGAATTTAGTCCACTTTTTTCGCGAGAGAAGATGGAATATTTCTTAATTTTGGCAGCTATAAGAATGAAATATGAATCAATTATGTAAATTTTCTTTTGATGATATATTTTAAATTAATGAATGTGTAGATAACATAATTTTTTTAATTTTATGTTTTATAATAAATATATTATTTGAAAATAAAAATGTGATGTCCTATTCATTTCTATTTGTAAAGGAAGACAAGCTTATCAGTCTAAAGCTAACAATACATTTTATCAAGTAGAGATTTGATACATGTCCATAGTTATTAACATATTTTGGGTCACCACTGACATTTTTGCATATCTATGGTAGTCATAAGTACTGCAGGGGGTGTGGAAGAAGATAAAGGTGTTATTGTTAAAAAATCAGTTTTATTATTATAATTGTAGCATGTGTAAAAAAATATAAAGCTTTCTTACACATGACTAAAACAAAAAAATGCATGTATTGATTAAATTACATCTATTCAGTTACATGTTTTGTCAAAATTTAAAAAGAAAATGATATATTTATTTTATTACATTAAAATTATATTAGGTTTGTATTTAAATAATGAAATACACAGTTAAGGGTGGTTTAAACAAGTTAGATTTCAATAAAAAGAAGTTAGGTTCTATACAAAAATCAAGTCTATTTTGGGAGTATTTCTAATGATAAATATGGCGCATATATAATACTAATGGAGAGATTTATCATTAATCCGCCGCATCTCGCTTTTGGAAATTGGCGTTAAAATACTACAGTTTTTATGATAAATATGGGCGCACATGTGCGCCTCTCCAAAGGCGAGCTGCGGAGAACTGAAAGTCGTATTTCAAGAATGAATGATAAATGGAGCCCTTTATGTTCAGAGACAAAAAATAGTCTTAGTGCATAATTTGCAACTTATAATATATTGTACATAGCAAAACATGTAATTTATTATTCCAGTAGCCCTTGGAGTCAATACTGTATGTTATGTTACAGATATCTGTGCAGAATTTCATATTTGTTCTAAAAGCAATATAGTAGCTGAGATGGTTCATAACTGTCTCAAACACAGAGGTTTATTAACTTTATAAATTGTAGCAGACAAATACTAACTCATGGATATAATGTGCAAAAGGATAAATAAAAATGTGAAACATTGTAAAAATGAATAATAATAATAATATTTGTATTATTGTTATTAATAATCATCTATAATGTAGTAAATTAGGTGTATTAAATTGTGGTTTGCTGCAGTTCATGTATACACTTAAATTAAAGACTGAAAGGTCAAAATTAAAATGAACATTGGTGCATTTCAGTTTAAAATAGAAGCATTTTGCAATGTACTTCTATTAGCAAAAATGCTTCTAGTAAAAGTTATTGATTTTTAAGCTGCATACGTACATATCCTGTCGGGGCTTGTGCACCAGTATTTAAACATCACACATTCTCAGAGAGTCAGCAGTAGCTTGTATGACACACGGACACAATGCACGCCCCTGCCAGCTCTATGAGCTTCAATACGGGTGCTCAGGCCCTCACAGCATATGTGCGTATGACACTGAAAAACAGTAATAGCTTTTACTAGAAGCATTTTTGCTAATGATATATATTCCAGAGATGCTTTGAGTTAAAATTTAAATGAATCCACGCCCATATCAGTTTTGACCTTTCTATCCCTTTTAAAATATAATTTGTAACAATCTACTTGTAGACTGTAAGTTCTTTGGGGCAGGGCCCGCTCCTTCGTGTACTAACTTGTTTTGTTCAGTCTGTTATTTATTTGCATCTTACCACAAATCTTTGTCATTGGATAGCTTTGTATCCAGAACTACAGAATATTGTGACACAATACAAGTAAATGAAAATGATAAAGATATCTATTATTTATTTTGTAATTTATTTTTATATATACCCAGTCTTCATTAATAAAGTTGAGTAGATCCTCAAAATATAAGGAACACTATACAAATAAATAAGTGTTTTTATTCATTTTGATGGGGGTTGTATTGCTTGTAATAATGTTTCCAGTATCAATGGGATGCTGGTTTGTATTTATGTACCAGTAACTGAAAATCAAAATTAAAATAATGAGGATAGTTATTGTGACAATTCTTTAATGATTTAAAATGTTTAAGATAATGATAAGGGTTGATAAATTGACTTCAAATTTAGGAATCACCAAGAATATTAACTAGCCAGCCATAGACTTTTTTTTTTAAGTAAGGCAAGGTTGTGATACTTTATTTGTGTATTTAAAATAATAATAAAAAGTGTGTGTATATATATATATATATGTGTATATATATATATATATATATATATATATGTATATATATAGATTATGTGTGTGTGTGTATATTCTTGGGGACATGGCATTCTGGCTCCTGGGTTTTATCAAGACCTTAAAGGGACATTCAACACTGAGTGTAACATGTTTTTATATTGTAAATTAAAAAACGGAGGTCCGCCTACACTATACCCCTCCTCCCTTGCCGCCTTGCTTCTGTCCTAATCAGCGGCGCTAACTACTCTAATACCCGGTCAATATGGATGCCGAACTCCCCCCACTATTACGTAGCTACCTTCTTCTTAAACTGATAAGCAAATCAGAATCCAGTCCTCGGACAGAAATTGCACGCGCGTAGTAATTTTGACATAATTTTTTTTATTTCAAGATTTTTAATAGCATAGCTCTCAATATATTACAAATCGGTATATCTGATGCTTTACAAATGGTATCAACATCTTTTTTTCATATTTTGTGTATTGTTTATTTGATGCAGTTGAAGATAATTTCCTCTTTAATAAATTATTGTTGTTCATGCATTTAACTTGCCAGTTTTAGAAAAAAGTGAGTTCAAAGATGAGTCTCAGTTCTTCCGATTTCACGCTGATGAGGAGATGGAGGGGACCAGTTCCAAGAACAAGCAGCTGCGGAATGACTTCAAGCTCATTGAGAACATTTTGGCAAAGACCCTCTTGGTAAGCATGACTGCATTACTTCCTTGAACTCTTTTGATGCATTATTTATACTTCTTTAAATGAACAGATCTTAACTTGGCTACTGCATGTTCTGTCTTTTCTTGATATTGAATATGATGATAAACTATACAGTTTTATATATCACAGAAGTTCATATAATAGTTCATTGTAGCTAAAGAAAGTTTATGTTGTTAAACATACCTAGTCTTGTCTTAAGCAAAATAATTATAAAAATACTGTTGCCATATAGACACTTGCACACTTATAAACCTTCCTAGGTGTTCTCTTAAAGGGACAGTATCACCAATCTTCAAATAACTGCATGTAATAGACACTACTATAAAGAAGAATATGCACAGCTACTGATCTAAAAATCCAGTATAAAACCTCTTCAAAATTTCATTAGAAGCTCCCAGTTTAGCACTGATGATGAGGTTAGGTTGGGACACCCATTGAAAGGGGCTGAGAAAGCAGGAAGAGGAGACACCCCCCTCCCCCCACCTCTGCATATGAAAAGACCTGTTAAACAAACAGAAGAAAGCAGGAATATGTAGACTTCAGTCTACATCTGATACTTTAGGGCTTTGTTAGGAGTTTGAAAAGTTAGCACAATGTTATTTAAAAAATAAGCATAACTATACATTGTTACAAAAACACTCTCAGGTGGGCTATATAAATGGATCATCTACAAATCATTTATGCAAAGAAAAACTTACTGTACAATGTCCCTTTAACAAACGATATGAAAGAGAAAGAGGTACATTTGGTAATAGTAAATTTGAAAGCTATTTTTTATTGAAAGATTAAAGGGACAGTTCACCCAAAAATGTTCTCCCCGTTAAATTGTTCCCAATTATTCATTTTACCTGCTGGAGTGTTTTAAAGTAGCTCCTTTACCCTTATTTTGGCATTTGAAATAGCTGATTTAGCCTGTGGTATCCCAACCTATACTGAAAGTTTCTATACTGGAGTATATTCTATTGAATAGCCTAAGTAAACATAGCCAGCAGAAGAGATTACACTCTCAGTGGGGGGCATGATAGTTAAGTAATGATAATTTTCCATTGTTCTCTCTAAGTATTGAGCTTTTGGTTTTCTAGACAAATATAAGATAAGGAAGCAAGTGTGTGCACATAAAAATGATACAACAAAGGTTTTTTTTGGTTAAGCACACCACAAAAGGACTGTTTAATCTTAACACACACATTGTGGGAGTGCTATCAAAGTGACCAAAACAATTACAAAACAACAAAAAGTATTGGTGCACATCCAACCACTTAAGTCCACTCTTTCATGGCATATTTGTATATGCTTCTGTCTGCCAAATATACTAACATAGCTTCTAATAAGATTGGGGTAAACATCTCGCAATAATATTGGCTTATATTTGAGCTGCAAAAACAAATATACTTCTATCTGCTAAATATACTTACATAGTTCAAATAAAATTGGGATTAACATCTCACAACAATATTGACTTATATTTATGCTGCAAAAAAAATGTTTGCTGCAAAAAATGCCTTTAAATGAAATGGGATCTTAGTCACACAATATGATCATATTCTGCTAAGCCAGTCACCACTTACAAGGTGTCCCATATTAGACTGGTCCTAACACTAACCAGTTTCCACACTGCAGCAAGTCATGTCTACACAGTGTGAAGCTTTCTAGCTTATTAAGTATATTTATCGGGAACACACCTGGGCTGGGTGGCGTGCATTAACCAAAGGGGAGGGATTTGGTCAGCTCCCTATTTAAGAGATACAACAAAGGTTTTTTTTTGGGTAAGCACACCACAAACAAACTATACATTGTTACAAAAACACTCTCAGGTGGGCTATATAAATGGATCATCTACAAAACATTTATGCAAAGAAAAACTTACTGTACAATGTCCCTTTAACAAATGATAAGAAAGAGAAAGAGGTACATTTGGTAATAGTAAATTTGAAAGCTATTTTTTATTGAAAGATTAAAGGGACAGTTCACCCAAAAATGTTCTCCCCGTTAAATTGTTCCCAATTATTCATTTACCTGCTGGATTGTTTTAAATTGTTTATAAGTAGCTCCTTTACCCTTATTTTGGCATTTGAAATAGCTGATTTAGCCTGTGGTATCCCAACCTTTACTGAAAGTTTCTATACTGGAGTATATTCTATTGAATAGCCTAAGTAAACACAGCCAGCAGAAGAGATTACACTCTCAGTGGGGGGCATGATAGTTAAGTAATGATAATTTTCCATTGTTCTCTCTAAGTATTGAGCTTTGGTTTTCTAGACAAATATAAGATAAGGAAGCAAGTCTGTGTACATGAAAATGATAACATAATGAGATCTGATATTAGCTGAAGCTCAAACCATTGTAATAGGCTGTGGTTTAAAAGCACAAAACCAGCTACTTCATATACACAAATAAACCGAAAAATGCAATTTCTCATAAATTTTATTCTCTGCAGCTGGTATAACAAGTCATTGAAAATACATTCATATAAAAACTATTTTACAGTGTACTGTCCCTTTAATAGTTTTACAAAGAGATGTAAAAAGAATAAGCCCATTTTAAAAAGTGTAATTAAATAAGACCGAAAAAAATACCCTGTATAACAGAGTTCAATCAATGATGCACAGGGTACTAAAAAGGAATATGGTTTGGTTTAATAGAGTTTACCGTCTGGTTGTAACTCAAGAAAGGAAATAACAGTCTTTATCGGGTCCATAACACAGGTTCTTCATTGAGTGTTGTAGGTTGGATATATAAAAAACTAGAAATGTTCCATCACACTATGAGATATCTCAGAATAGAACGCTAATTTCCGGTCTGCATGTAGACACCTATTTGATTTCCTGTGGCTGAATTTGGGGCACAGAGCAAACCTGTGAAGAACACATTTGTATAGGCACAGAGCAATTAGATAGTTTGTATGTATATATGTATAGTTTGTATGTATATATGTTATATGTATAGTTTGTAGGTATATATGTTATGTGTATAGTTTATAGGTATATATGTTATATGTATAATTTGTAGGTATATATGTTATATGTATAGTTTGTATGTATATATGTTATATGTATAGTTTGTAGGTATATATGTTATATGTATAGTTTGTAGGTATATATGTTATATGTATAGTTTGTAGGTATATATGTTATATGTATAGTTTGTAGGTATATATGTTACATGTATAGTTTGTAGGTATATATGTTATATGTATAGTTTGTAGGTATATATGTTATATGTATAGTTTGTATGTATATATGTTATATGTATAGTTTGTAGGTATATATGTTATATGTATAGTTTGTAGGTATATATGTTATATGTATAGTTTGTAGGTATATATGTTATGTGTATAGTTTATAGGTATATATGTTATATGTATAATTTGTAGGTATATATGTTATATGTATAGTTTGTATGTATATATGTTACATGTATAGTTTGTAGGTATATATGTTATATGTATAGTTTGTAGGTATATATGTTATATGTATAGTTTGTATGTATATATGTTATATGTATAGTTTGTAGGTATATATGTTATATGTATAGTTTGTAGGTATATATGTTATATGTATAGTTTGTATGTATATATGTTACATGTATAGTTTGTAGGTATATATGTTATATGTATAGTTTGTATGTATATATGTTATATGTATAGTTTGTATGTATATATGTTATATGTATAATTTGTAGGTATATATGTTATATGTATAATTTGTATGTATATATGTTATATGTATAGTTTGTAGGTATATATGTTATATGTATAGTTTGTAGGTATATATTATATGTATAATTTGTAGGTATATATGTTATAGGTATAGTTTGTATGTATATATGTTATAGGTATATATGTTATAGGTATATATGTTATAGGTATATATGTTATAGGTATATATGTTATAGGTATATATGTTATAGGTATATATGTTATAGGTATATATGTTATAGGTATATATGTTATATACATACAAACTATACCTATAACATATATACATATAACATATATACATATATGTTATATGTATAATTTGATTTCCTGTGGCTGAATTTGGGGCACAGAGCAAACCTGTGAAGAACACATTTGTATAGGCACAGAGCAATTAGATAGTCTCTATGTATATATGTTATATGTATAGTTTGTAGGTATATATGTTATGTGTATAGTTTATAGGTATATATGTTATATGTATAATTTGTAGGTATATATGTTATATGTATAGTTTGTATGTATATATGTTATATGTATAGTTTGTAGGTATATATGTTATATGTATAGTTTGTATGTATATATGTTATATGTATAGTTTGTAGGTATATATGTTATATGTATAGTTTGTAGGTATATATGTTATATGTATAGTTTGTAGGTATATATGTTATATGTATAGTTTGTAGGTATATATGTTATGTGTATAGTTTATAGGTATATATGTTATATGTATAATTTGTAGGTATATATGTTATATGTATAGTTTGTATGTATATATGTTATATGTATAGTTTGTAGGTATATATGTTATATGTATAGTTTGTAGGTATATATGTTATATGTATAGTTTGTAGGTATATATGTTACATGTATAGTTTGTAGGTATATATGTTATATGTATAGTTTGTATGTATATATGTTATATGTATAGTTTGTATGTATATATGTTATATGTATAGTTTGTAGGTATATATGTTATATGTATAGTTTGTAGGTATATATGTTATATGTATAGTTTGTATGTATATATGTTACATGTATAGTTTGTAGGTATATATGTTATATGTATAGTTTGTATGTATATATGTTATATGTATAGTTTGTATGTATATATGTTATATGTATAATTTGTAGGTATATATGTTATATGTATAGTTTGTATGTATATATGTTATATGTATAGTTTGTAGGTATATATGTTATATGTATAGTTTGTAGGTATATATTATATGTATAATTTGTAGGTATATATGTTATAGGTATAGTTTGTATGTATATATGTTATAGGTATATATGTTATAGGTATATATGTTATAGGTATATATGTTATAGGTATATATGTTATAGGTATATATGTTATATACATACAAACTATACATATAACATATATACATATAACATATATACATATATGTTATATGCATAGTTTGTATGTATATATGTTATATGTATAGTTTGTATGTATATATGTTATATGTATAGTTTGTAGGTATATATGTTATATGTATAGTTTGTATGTATATATGTTATATGTATAGTTTGTATGTATATATGTTATATGTTTAGTTTGTAGGTATATATGTTATATGTATAGTTTGTAGGTATATATGTTATATGTATAGTTTGTATGTATATATGTTATATGTATAGTTTGTATGCATATATGTTATATGTATAGTTTGTAGGTATATATGTTATATGTATAGTTTGTATGTGTATATGTTATATGTATAGTTTGTAGGTATATATGTTATATGTATAGTTTGTAGGTATATATGTTATATGTATAGTTTGTAGGTATATATGTTATATGTATAGTTTGTATGTATATATGTTATATGTATAGTTTGTATGTATATGTTATATGTATAGTTTGTATGTATATATGTTATATGTATAGTTTGTAGGTATATATGTTATATGTATAGTTTGTAGGTATATATGTTATATGTATAGTTTGTATGTATATATGTTACATGTATAGTTTGTAGGTATATATGTTACATGTATAGTTTGTATGTATATATGTTATATGTATAGTTTGTAGGTATATATGCTATATGTATAGTTTGTAGGTATATATGTTATATGTATAGTTTGTATGTATATATGTTATATGTATAGTTTGTAGGTATATATGTTATATGTATAGTTTGTAGGTATATATGTTATATGTATAGTTTGTAGGTATATATGTTATATGTATAGTTTGTATGTATATATGTTATATGTATAGTTTGTAGGTATATATGTTATATGTATAGTTTGTAGGTATATATGTTATATGTATAGTTTGTAGGTATATATGTTATATGTACGTAAAACCCCTGTATCCACCATCAAACCCACATCAGAACCAATAAAAGTATTAACCCTGCAACCGACAACCCCTTCACAATGCAATATGCCTAATTAAACTATTAACCCCTATATCCACCATCAAACCCACATCACAACTAATAATTACATTATTAACCCCTATATCCGCCATCAAACCCACACCTCAAGTAATAATTAAATTATTAACCCCTATATCCACCAACCCCAACATCGCAAACTACCTAATGTAGTAACCCCTAATCCGCCATTAACCCACATCGCAAAGTCCCTATTACAACTAATAACCCCTAAACCATCATTAATCCACACCGCAAACTACCTATTAAAACTATTAACCCCTAAACCCAGGGGTCAAGTCCTACAAAAAAAGTGTGGGAAGTCACCAAGACTTCCACCCCCCCCCCCCCCACAATTAATATTGTTTTATACACACACGTACATACACACACACTGTATTTATATGTATATAATCTATACACATTGGTTAATGACAGCAAATTCATTCCAATGATAGGTTGAATGTACCTTTGGGCCTGAGCCTCCTTCTCTGTCACAGAGTCTCATCCACTTAAGGTGGAATAGTTCTATTTCTGCTGAGGGAAGTTAATAACCCCAGAGTAAGCTGCACAGAAATGTAAGCACCATATGTTCCACACAGTGCGGGTGATCACACAGCAGGACCACTAACAGGCTTGCATTTAGTGTATTGTAGGAAGTGTTACTGCCCATTACTAGAGGATCTCACTATCCCTCTAATCAGACTGTGCTCCAGCTCCTCGCAGCAGCAGTGTTTACTGAAGAGTTGCTGTTCTCTGTCCAGAGGGAACTTAGTTCCTCCTGAAAAAATAGTGCAGGAACTCCGTTCCCATGCATTCTCGTCCGACTTGACCCTTGCTAAACCGCCATCCCCCACAGCGCAAATAAATAATTAAATTACTAAGCCCCGTAACCTAACACCCCCTAAATTAACCCAAACTACCTACATTCAAAAATACTAAAGTTACTATCTATTAAAATAAAAAACCTAACATTACTTTAAAAATTAAAAAACTAAGTTTAAATTTACGGAAAATAAAAAAATCTAATATTACAGAAAATAATAAACAAATTATCAAAAATAAAAAAATTAAACCTAATCCCTATGAAAATAAAAAAGCCCCCCTCCCCAAATAAAATCACCTCATAATCTAATGCTAAACCACCAATAGCCCTTAAAAGGGCTTTTTGCAGGGCATTGCCCTAAGTTAAACAGCTCTTTTACAGTTACAAAAAATTCTAAGTCCTCCCTAACAGTAAAACTCACCACCTACCAAACCCCCCAAAATAAATAAACCTAACACTAAAAAACCTAAACTACCCATTACCCTGAAAAGGGCATTTGTATGGGCATTGGCCTTAAAAGGGCATTTAGCTCTTTTAAGAACTGCCCATCCCTAATCTAAATAAAACAACCCCCCCAAAAGTTTAAAAAAAAACCTAAGTCTAACCCCCAGGTTGGTACTCATGGTTCCTGAAGTCCGGCGGAGAAGGTCCTGTTCCAGGCGGTGAAGTCTTCTTTCAAGCGGCAACCTCTTCTTTCTTCTTTCAGGAACAAGCTGGCGCGGAGGGCGGAGCTGAAGACAGATGACCGCGGAGCTGAAGACTGGCGACTCTGGTGAAATCTTCTTCCAAGTGGCCGACATCTTCTTCCAAGCGGGGACTTCTTCCTTCTTCATCCAAGATAAAGCTGGCACGGAGATGAGCGCAGAGCAGGACCGGCGAGCCATGGAGCTTGGAGGATCCTCTTCATACGATCGCAGTCGTACACTGAATAGTGAATTCAAGTCCCTTCAGTGGCGTATTTAGGTTTTGTGCTGCCCTAGGCACTTAAAATTCTGCTGTGACTGATTCCTCAACATTATTCTCAAGTATCTGCTGATATTGAGTGGAATCCATGCAACCCTCAAATTTAACAAGATTCCCAGTACCGGCACTGGCCACACAGCCTCACAGCATGATGGAACATCCACCAAATTTTACTGTAGGTAGCAAGTATTTGTCTTGGAACGCTGTGTTCTTTTGCCGCCATGCATGACGCCCCTTGTTATGACCAAATAACTCAATCTTTGTTTCATCAGTCCACAGAACCTTCTTCCAAAATGAAGCTGGCTTGTTGAAATGTGCGTTTGCATACCTCAAGCGACTCTGTTTGTGGCGTGTGTGCAGAAAAGGCTTCTTCCGCATCACTCTCCCATACAGCTTCTCCGTGTGAAAAGTGTACTGAATTGTTGAGCGATGCACAGTGACACCATCTGAAGCAAGATGATGATGTAGGTGGTCTGTGGGCTGTTTTTGACCGTTCTCACCATCCTTTGCCTCTCTGAAATTTTACTTGGCCTGCCACTTCTGGCCTTAACAAGAGCTGATCCAAACACCCAATTATTTATAAATGAAAATCATGGAAATTGTCAGGGGTGCCTAAACTTTTGCATACAACTGTGTATATGTATGTATATATATATATGTATATATATATATCAGTGTCTTTTACACATAACATTCACAAAACAAAATATAGCCACATGCATACTGCAAGAATAATTTATTTTACATTTTAGCACTTTACACCACGCATCGTCCCTAAGAAATAATACTGTATATACGGCTGAGTGGAAACATAGCGGCAGTTACCGGTTTCCGAGGGTGTACATAGGAAGATCGGATTGTGTATTTGCTAACATGAGAAATGTGCAGGTGTATACGCTATCGGTTCGCTTTCTCTACATATTGGGTGTGTGTCATGAATGGTAGGCCAGAGAACCAGATCTGCTGCTGTTTAGTTATAACCAGAGGGAAACAGACGTGGCATAGATGGGAGGCTCACCGAAATAGAGAGAGAGCTAAGAGCTTTCCTCCTGTGCTATCCACTATCAGTCTGTCTCCTCCCGACGCGTGACTCAGTTTCACCTCCGTTGCTGCCTGGCCTGGGAGATCATGTGTGAACGTGCGTGACTACTGGGCTCAAGCCATGATGTGCGGCAGATAGTGGAAGCAGGCTGGTTGACCTCGGTGAAAAGCCGGACACGTGAACGCCTACTCAAAGTTATTTTTTTCCCCAAGGCAGTTAGCAGCATTATCAAGTTCAGTGTGGTGGGGGCAATGGGTAGTTAAGGATTTTTTGGTGTTAGTTTTTTTATTTTGGGGGGTTTGGTGGGTGGGGGTTTTACTGTTAGAGGGGTGACTTCGTATTTTTTTAAGGAAAAGAGCTGTTTAACTTAGGTCAATGCCCTAAAAAAGGCCCTTTTAAGGGCTATTGGTAGTTTAGTATTAGATTAGGGGGTGTTTTTATTTTGGGGGGCTTTTTTATTTTTATAGGGATTAGTTTTAATTTTTTTATTTTTGATAATTTGTTTATTATTTTCTGTAATATTAGATTTTTTTATTTTACGTAATTTTAGCTTAATTTAAACTTTTTTATTTTTAAATTAATGTTAGTTTTTTTTAATTTTAATAGTTAGTAACTTTAGTATCTTTTAATTTAGGTAATTTGGGTTAATTTAGGGGGTGTTAGGTTAGGGGGTGTTAGGTTAGGGGGCTTAGTAATTTATTTTTTTGCATTGTGAGGGATGGCGGTTTAGGGGTTAATAGTTTTAATAGGTAGTTTGCAATGTGGGTTAATGGCGTATTACAGGTTAATCGTTTTACTAGGGACTTTGCGATGTGGGTTAATGGCAGATTAGGGGTTAATACATTAGGTAGTTTGCGATTTTGGGGTTGGCGTATTTAGGGGGTAATAATTTTAATTATTACTTACGGTGTGGGTTTGATGGCGGCTATAGGGGTTAATAATTTAATTATTACTTGGGGTGTGGGTTTGATGGCAGCTATAGGGGTTAATATACTTTTAGTTATTGCGGTTGGGGATTTCGGTTGACAGGTAGCTAGATATTGCTCATGCGTTAGGTGTTAGTTTATATTTTCAGGGAGTTACAGTGCTCATACTCAGCGCAAGGCTTGGTGCGGCTGCCTTTGTGTGACAAGGTGAAAATAAAGTAAAATGTCTACATTTTCGCCACGTCCTTGCGCTGAATATTGGATACAGAGTAAAAATTGTGGGCGACGGGTGAAATATACGTGCCGCATTTACATGCGGCGCTGTATTTTGGATACCAAAACCGTGTAAAAAACGGCTTTTGCGGTCAACGCTGCATATGTAATGGAGCCCCTGGTGTCTCTTCCACACAGAATACCATGAGAATGGAGCAAATTTAATAATAGAAGTAAATTGGAAACTTTTTTAAAAATTGTATGCTCTGTCTGAATCACAAAATCATTTTTGGGGGTTTTACAATAGTGCTTTCTCCAGGGGGCTGAATGAGAAGCCTCCGAGGGTCATGTCTGACTCCTTGCCCACTAGTTGCATTGCCCAATATTAGTTTAAGCTCCGCAGGAAAGAGAATT
Organism: Bombina bombina; assembly: GCF_027579735.1. Classification (NCBI taxonomy): domain Eukaryota; kingdom Metazoa; phylum Chordata; class Amphibia; order Anura; family Bombinatoridae; genus Bombina; species Bombina bombina. The sequence continues at coordinate 1,060,405,776 of NC_069499.1, forward strand.
CATGTTGTCCAAATTATTTAATTTTAAATTCAAATTTGTTGCAGCAATTGCTCACTAAATCTATTTCAACATTGGTGGAGAATATGACAGAGACTTTGAAATACCATGAGAGATATAATGAATTAATAACTTATTTCCAAAATGACCTTTATATTCACATGAGACTCTTAAAATCTAATTTAAATAATAATAAAAAAATATTGGTAAAATAATGGGCAAAATAGATAGTGTCATGAATACGTTTTTATATCCCGTCCTGATTTCCCATTTAGCAAATTTGTGACACTGAATAGTTTCAGATCTTCTTACCAAATGTAACCAAAGTAAACACAAAATATAGTTTGAAAATAAAATAAATGATTTATTTTAAAAAAAGTTATCCAAAACCATATGGTCCTGTGTGAAGAAGTAATTGCCCTACTTAATAACTGCTTGCACTGCCTATAATTGTTCTTTCACGGCTCTGTGGAGGAATTTAGTCCCATTCTTCTTTGCACAATTGCTGTAATTCAGCATGAGCTCCTTGTTTTAAGGTCATCTCACGGTATCATAATGGGGTTTAACACCTTAAAGGGACATGAAACACGTTTGTTTCTTTCATGATTCAGATAGAACATACAATTTTAAACTTTCCAATTTACTTCTATCATCAAATCTGCTTAATTCTGTTGGTATCCTCTATTGAAGGAGCTGCAATGCACTACTGGGAACTAACTGAATACATCCGGTGAACCAATGAGAAGAGGTATATATGTGCAGCCACCAATTAGCACCTGGCTCCCAGTAGTGCATTGCTGTTCCTGAGCCTTCCTAGGTATCATTTTCATCAGTGGATACAAAGAGAGCAAAGCAAATTAGTTAAAAGAAGTTAGTTGGAAAGTTGATTAAAATTGTATGCTCTTTTGGAATAAAAATATTATGGATTGGATAGAGCACATCATTTTAATCAACTTTCCAATTCAATTATCAATGTTGCTTAGTCCTCTTGGTATCTATCCTTTGCTAAAGAGTAATCCTAGGTCTTTATCCATCTCGCAGCAGTGTTAGCAACATTGTTTATAGCAATGTTATACATTGTTACAAACACAGCTGCCATAGACTGCTATAGACATGTGCACGCTCCTGAGCTCAGCCAACCTAGGGTTACTTTAAACAAACAATACCAAAGGAACAAAACAAATTTTATAATGGAAGTAAAGTGGAAAGTTGTTTAAAAACACATGCTCTATCTGAAGCACTAAAGATTCATTTTGACTTTACTGTCCCTTTAAGTCAGAACTTTGAATAGGGTACTCTAAAAAACCTCATTTTTGTTTCTTTTCAGCCAGTCTGAGGTGGGTTACTTTTGTGCTTAAGATCATTCTCCTGCTTCACAACCCAGTTATTCATTTTTATTTTGAAGTTAAAAAAGTGCAGCTTGGTTTTAAAGGGACATTATACACTAGATTTTTCTTTGCATACATTTTTGTAGATTATCCATTTATATAGCCTATAAAGGTTTTTGTTTTAAAAAATGTATAGTTTTGCTTATTTTTAAATAACATTGCGCTGATTTTCAGTCTCCTAACCAAGCCCCAAAGATTTAGGAGAATACCGACATATACCTACTCCAGCTTGCCCCTGTTTTTATGTAAAGAGTCTTTTTATGTGCAGGGGGAGGGGGAGTGTCTGGCTTAGAACCACTTTTAGTGGGTGTTCCAGCTAAACTTTTCAACAGAGCTAAACTGGGAGATTCTAAGTAAGTTTTTAAACGGTTTTAAACTAAGCAAAGAACTAAGAGAAATTGATATTAGAAGAAAATTGGAAAGTTGTTTAAAATACAATGCTCTGTCCAATCCATGTAAGTTGAATTTTAACTTTACTGTCCCTTTTACACAAAAACATTTTTTCCTTAGCAAATTGTAAAAGATTCTATTTTAGATGCAAAGAAAAACATACTTCTGTGCCCCTTTAAGACACATTATTTACTATACATTCAAATAATGTTTTCATTTTTTATTCTCAGCTGTAAACACATATGGGAATGTGTTAGCAAAAAAAAAGAAAATCGTGAAAGTTTATCATGTCCAAAAAAAAAAAGCATCTTATAAAATGTTTAGAAAAAAAAAAGGAATGGTGTAATTAGTATAGAAATGTATAGCTAAACGTGGACAGCAGAGGGAAAACAGCTGTTTTACACATCAGGAATTTCATAACCTCTCATTTGTGGCTATAAATACCTTTACTTGTGTCAGAGAAGCTTTCCACATTACTGACAAGACTTAGAAACAGTTTATTTTTTCTATCATTTTATTTTGAAGATGAATAGAGCAATCAAACCTCGTACATTTCTTTCATCGTAATTAGATTTTGACACCATTTGAAGATTTTGGATGGAGAATCCTTATGAAATTCTTTGAGGCAAAACTATTGCTTCTCGAACGGTTTTAACATTAACTTTTTACTTCAAAACAACAGCATTTTCTCTCTAGAGGGTTTATTTTTTTATGTTCTTTTTGAAGTATATTTACTTAAAAGTAATTATGGAAAAACCCTAGGGTTTCTGTAAAATGACATTGCCATCCTCTATTGAACTTTGCAACATAAACATATCTCTTTCCAACATCAGAAGATCAGACTTTTGGGCAACAAATTACCCTATAGAACTCTCTTTTTTATGTGTCTTATTACCTAAGCTGGTACAGAATGAGTCTATAGTACATCAAATATCAAAGGGCTTGAAATAGCCAAGATAATTTACTTAGGGCTAGATTTATTAAAGCTGAGGCGTACAGGGGCGCTCGCGTGCAATCCTGCCCCCTGCCCGCGTACAGCCAATCACGCTTGGGCAGGAGCTGTCAATCTCCTCGGTCTGACTAGACCGAGGAGATTGACTTTTGCCACATTAGAGGTGGCGAAGAGGCTAAGGAAGCAGCGGTCTGGTGACCGCTGCTTGATAAATGACGGCGAGCAAGTTCTTGTGAGAACTTGCAGCCGTAGGCAGGGGTCCACAAATCTGGTTTAAAAGTTAGGAGCATGTAACAATATATAGGAGCCAGACAGTGGTATTTGTGTATAGTTAAATGGAGAATTACCCAAAATTGTTAGTAGCCAGTTTTAACATTCTAAGAGCCAATGGCTTCCAGGCTCCTGGGTTTGTCGAGCCCTGCACCAAGGCTTTTAAACCTTTCTCTCTGCCTAATATATTATGTGTTACTGTTAGCATATAACTTTAACACATCTAAAACCCCAATACTCAGTGTAAAATATGATTTATCCATATATATTTATAAAATGTTTTATTTATAAAACTTACAATTTATATCAGGCTATCATTTATATAGACTTTGGCCAACTTTAGGCTATAATATAATTAAAATAGGTGGGTAAGTTAAAGAAGCATTGCACTGTCAAATTCCTGCCTCTTTAGCGTGTTCACAAAGATCCATTTTACCTGTCGGATTGTATTTATTTTTTCACCTTTGTTATCATTTGAAATAGCTAATTTAGCATCACCAATACTGAGAATTTTATTGTTGCAGTATTAGCTAAAGAAAAAAACATGTAAACAAGATGCAGCAGTAGAAATCAGCCTCCAGTGGGGATGGGAATAAAGAGAACCTAGCCCATTTGAAAGTGTATTCCTTTGAATACAATAAACTTATCAGCAGCTTGCTTGAGTACGTAATGCGTTTATTTATTTCCATTTGAACTCAAATAAGCTATCACAACATTCTGTATACTATAAGTGCATGTGACACATTGTGCTCTAAATTCTGTTCTTTTTTTCTTAATACAAGTGACATTGTACTAAATGCATTTATATTTGAGCTGCAATTTAGCTTGTTTTGCTTTATTTTTGCATAAAGACGGTTAAAGGGACACCTATCTAGATATCTCTGCAACAAAGAATTACATAAAAACAAAGCAAATTTTGTAATAGAAGAAAATTGGAAACCTTTTTAAAATTGTATGATCTGTCTGAATCATAAAAGAAAACATTTGGGTTTCATGTCCCAGTAAGTAAGAGTTGATTTAATATAAACTGGCATAAAATGCATATTTGTGCACAATTGATATTGCTGTATTTAATTCTCACTGGCTGATAGGGGCAACTCCTGTAGTCATATTAGTGGAAAGGTACACGCCTCTACCAACTTAAAGGGACAGTTTACTCAAAATTTTTCTCCCCTTTATTTTGTTCCCAATGATCCACTTTACCTGCTGGAGTGTATTAAATAAAGAAGCAGGTATATTTGCACAATGTGATGCAGTAATGAGATCTGATTATACCTACAAGCTCAACCTATTTTATTAGGCTGTGGCTTCAAAACACAAAATCAGAGCTTTAATATACAGAAATAAACCTTAAAAAGCTAATTTTCATACATTTTTTACTCTGCAGTTGGTAAAAAAAGCAATTGTAAACACATTAAGGGAAAAACTATTTTACAGTATACTGTCCCTTTAATAGAAGAAATAAATGGCATATTTAGCAAAGAAACTTTTTTTTTTTTTTAATCTGGGCCTTTTCTTTTAGATGGAACAAAGTATGAGATTTAATAGAAAGCAAAATACGTTCATTACCAGTACATTTTATTTATATATTGCATATTATTTTTAGATCTTGCCTCAAGAAGAAGATTATGGATTTGACCTTGAAGAAAAGAATAAGACAATAGTTGTTAAATCTGTCCGTAAAGGGTCTTATGCAGAGGTAAGATGCTTGTTGTGTTTTTAAATAATGGATGAAGAAGGCTAATAACGCAAGAACAATTACATAGATACAATAATGATGTGAATGTAAAATGATTTGAATTATTTATTTGGAGCATGTGATATGTTTACAGTTCCCTGTAAAGGCCAAGGGCACTAATGTGTTTAATGTTTTCTACTATCCTCATAAAGGCTGTGACACACTGCAAGCGGAGCGGTGCGCAGTGTGTAGATGCGGATGTGCGCGCTCAGTGTGTCCTGCCTTTTCATCTCTGAGCACTTTGCTGCGTCACAGCCTTTAAAGCTCACTGCTATGCATTACTGCTGTATTTATTTTATGGATTGTCTGCAAGCTTGCATGTGGCCAATCCAGAGCTAATACTGGAGAATGTTTTCCAGAGTATTGCCAGCTGGCTAAGAACCAATTTTATGCATTAGCTAGATTCGAGGTAACGGCAGCAGTAGGTAGTTTTTAGGAGAACAGCAGAGGGTAATTACTTTTTATGAGAAGCAAAAAATAGACTTTAATGTCCCTTTAAAGGGGACAGTGTCGCTCGTCTAATTTAAAGGGACAGTCCACTCAAAAATGTTTAAAGGGACACTGAAACCCAAATCTTTTCTTTTGTGATTCAGATAGAGCATGCAATTTTAAGCAACTTTCTTAATTTACTCCTATTTTCAAATTTTCTTCGTGTTCTTGCTATCTTTATTTGAAAAAGAAGGCAGCTAAGCTTTTTTGGTTCAGACCTCTGGACAGCACTTTATTATTGGTGGATGAATTTATCCACCAATCAGCAAGGACAGCCCAAGTTGTTCATATAAAATGGGCCGTCTTCTAAACTTACATTCTTGCATTTCTAATAAAGATACCAAGAGAATAAAGAAAATTTGATATTAGGAGTAAATTAGAAAGTTGCTTATAATTCCATGCTCTATCTGAATCACTAAAGAAAAATGTTGGGTTCAGTGTCCTTTAAATGTTTAAAAAGATAATCCCTTTATTACTCATTCCCTAGTTGTGCATAACCAACACAGTTATATTAATATACTTATATACTTTATCATCTGTGCCTTTTACAAACTTTCATTTTCTCCAATTAATGCTGACTCATGAATAACTCCACTGCAGTGCGCACAATATTATTTTATGGCACACATGAACTAGCGCTGTCTTCCCCTGTCCTTTTGCCTATAAGTGGTAGCTTTCGCTGTTCTAGGAATACAGTATTTCCAGATATATATTAATAACACAAATATATTTAACTTTTAAAGTGACATTGGTAACACTGGCTACAGAATTTGGTTTTTGACTTCCCCGAGGAGCATGGGACAAGAGGTTTTTAATATCTCTTTAAGAAAATGACTTCTTAGCCAGTTAACTCCACAATTGTCACTGATATTGGAGCCAATCTTGAAAACTTGCAAGCTTCTGATTCTGCATTGCCCTTGTACAGGGCCGTCTTTAATATTGACTGGACCCCGGGCAAACATTTTCTTGGGCCCCCCCCCCTCCCATGCAATTTCGCTCTCCACCCCAACATCCCAAAAAACAACTAAATCAATTTATTTTTATTTATTTTTTTAAATTATTAGCCCAGCAGTGGATCATCCACTGCTGGGCTAATCATTAAAAAAAAATTGCAATATGTGAAACTGGACCTAAGCAGTACTAATAAGTAAATAAATATATAAATTCCTCCACTTTGGATTAATTTAATATGCTTTTGAATGTGATTCTGGTGTGAGGTTAGCTGGTTAAAGAGATTTAGAGCAGCCAACAGGAGCAAAGCAAGGTAAAGACTGAGGCGGAAGCATAGAGGTGCAGACAGATATAAGTTTACTGACTGGAACAGTAGAACTACTATGGGAAGCTGTAAAATCTGAAACAGAGAGAAATAAAAACTATAAAAATAAACCTTACCTTAATGTGTGAAGTATCAGCATGACACTATACATCAGCCACAGCAGCACATGTCACTACTTTGCTAGGAACAAGTTCCCTCTCATCCTGCACTAGACAATGCTGCATGGGGGAGGGGCATGTGTACACTCACTTATTCTTCCCACTGACACCTTTCTACAAAGCACTGTTTTCCTAACAAACTTCAGTTAGTTGACCTTAGAGCCACAGCAGAAAGAGCAGGGATAAGGGGACCAGCAGACTGCATGTTGTCTGCCCAAGGCTGCATGGATACAGACGAGTCACACAGCCTCAAGACTGAAGAGAGCAGTGTGTGCAGCTGCACAGATGCTCAAATCCTCACGTGCCTGACACTCCAGCTTTCGGCTGCATGCGCCTATAGTCAGCCCTACCCAGAAACAATCCCCACCACCAGAGCAGTTACCTGGTAACAGTGGTAACCCCAGCAGGACCTTTTCTGATGCAGTGGGATTGACTGGATGCCTAGTTAGGGCTTAGCATCCAGTGCTGCACAGTGCACATCTAAAACAGCACATGGCACTAGCTTGGAATGTCACATGACATTGGCACGGTCTGGCACCTTTTCTCACAAATAAATATAAGCAGAGAACGTTTGACTGTGACAATATTAGGACTGACTGTGTGTGTCCCCCATGTTACATGACATCAGCAATCTGGCATGAACTTAAAAAAAAAAAAAAATTTTTTTTTTTTTTAGGACTATAGGGCCCCTCAACAAAGACTGGGCCCAGGGCAGCTGCCCCTTTTGCCCTGTGTTAAAGACAGTCCTGCCCTTGTATTTCTCAGTCAAGCTTGTGCAGCAGCTAATACCAAATATGTTTGTATGTTTGTCAACACCCAGCCCCAATCTAAACACACAGCCCAATTAGCAGGATTCATTACAGCCAATAGATTCCCTCTAAGCCCAGAAAGCCTGCCACGCTTATTTCAGTAATAATTCTGGAATGATTGAGGGAGAGCTTGAAATAAAATCAACATTCTCAGAATATCTCATGATTCATATCAAGTAATGCATTAAAAACAAAATGTTCTCAAACCAAGTCATAATTGTGAGCTGTTTTGTGTTCCCAGAGTGATAATTGCTATAGTAGAAATCTTCATATTTATTTAAGTCTTTCATGGTTACATAAACGTGTTGCATAAAGATGCTTTTTATATCTTCATAATTAAGACTATTAGTTGCTGTTTATTTTCTTGGTTAATATTCTAATGCATTTATTTATACAGGTCTCAAAATAGATTTATTGCAGTGATGTGGTTAAGATGGTAAATGTATATGACCAACATTTGTAAGTCATTTTAAATATTTTTTAGTGGAAAAAGGATATGCTCTTATTCATTACAGCATGTCATATTAGCACTAGCGACCCTACAGTGCTGGGTCATGTGACTACCCGCTGCTGATTGGGGCAGGGTCTGTGTCCGCTATGAACCAGCAATTCTCTGTGGCTTCTTAGGGGTACTTTAACTATGTGTTTAACCCCATTTCATTGGTTAATCACATAGCATTGCAGGCTCACAAGTGTTAAAATGACATGCTGTAACAAATTATAGCATTTCATTTTAACACCATAATGGACCTTTAAAGCTATTATTCATATCTAAAACTTGTATTGAATTGTAGGTTTTCCTCCTTTCTGTCTGCCAAATCAGCTAAACAGAACTTAGCAAAACTCAGCACTGAACCTCTAGAAAGTAACCTCCTACATATGTATTAATTAATGTACCCGGATTTACATCCAGTATGTGTTGGTAGGACCAGTCTGTTTTGAATATACTGTATAATGCTTTTGCAGTGAGAGTCATTTATTTTTGTATGTGACAAAAAAATAACCACATTTTAAAGATAAGGGTATGTAGAATTTTTCTGTAGTTACACTCTTTTGTCTGTCTTCATTAAAAATAACTAATTTTTAAGTTCTAGCATGTTTAAATTGACTTTTTTTTCTTCTCTTCATTTTTCTTCTTTAACAGAAAGTAATGTTTTATAACACAACCAATCTAAAAGTTCAACCAAAGAATTCTAAGTTGATTTTTTTTTTTTCAAGCGAGTAATCAGCTGCTCATTTTAAGAAAGGGATTATCATTGTTTATGTTTCTGATTATCTTTAGCTTTGTCTCTTCTTTAGATGGTTGGACTGCAAGTTGGTAGGAAGATCTACAGCATCAATGAAGACTTGGTTTTTCTTCGTCCATTTTCAGAAGTAGAGACCATGTTAAACCAGTCGTTTTGTTCAAGGCGCCCAATACGGATTCTTGTTGCTACAAAGTCAAAAGAGTAAGACAATATCTGGTGTTTTTATGAGAGAAGATACAGGAGATATTTTGATTAAAACTATTACTTACTGTATATCAATAGTAATATAATAAGTTTCTCACACTTTGTTTTTCTCTTATTAACACACCCAATTAATTGGGTGACTGCTCTACTTTGTAGTAACTGTTAGAATTGTCAGTGTTGTAGGACTGAATCTTGAATTTAAAGTTATTTTTATGATTAGTCTTTTATACCACAGTTTAAATGTAAATGATTTAGTTCTTAGTTATTACTAATGGCAAGATTTATCAAGAGGCGAATGCCCCGGTCGATTGCAGGCTCGCTCCTTTGAGCCTGCAACTGATATTTGTGAATCTGCTCCAAAAACTCTCGCCATTTTGAAGTTGGCAGATGAAAATCAACCTGGATTAATTTGATTGGGGTGATTGGCAAGCCCCACTCTCACACAATTGGTTCCCTGAGGGTAGGGGGGGGCGGGCGGGCTTGCACAAGAGTCTGCCCGTGCAATGCTAAATATGGAGAACAAATGCGCCCCACAATCTGCGATTGAGTGCAGAGAGGTTCACAACATGTGAATCCTATCCGCTTACAGATTAATAAATCTTGCCCTAAGTATGATTTCAAAGCTTCAGAATTAGACATATTACCCCATTATATTGTACAGGCTGATTACAAATGTCTCTTATCTGTATAAGAGTTAGAGGTATTAAAATGGACTCCTAAGACTGGCCCCCATTCCAATCAATCAGAATTTCCATATAGAGTTCACACTCAGCCAATATTTCCCTGGAATGACTGGTATTCTTAAGGTTTGGGTTAATAAAGATAATAATAAAAATATAAATGAATGCACTGTTATGACATAACTGCTTTCATACTAGAATCTAATTGGAAATTAATTATCATTTAAAATCAGTCCTAGCATAATCTTTAATTTATGAATTATGTTTCTGGTAATTAGCATTACATATATATATATATATATATATATATATACACACACATACATACACATATTTACTTGTTTTTTATGTGTTTGACTAGTTTGAGATGATTGATCATTTTCTTATTCAAATGTTAGTTTGAGAACATAGCAAATACACATTTAAAATTGTCTTCCATTACATGAATAACATACATAATCACAGTAGCAGAGGCTTCACATATCTACCTGTCTATCAGAGCTGTATAAAACAGAAGAACTTGTTTATCTATTCCATTCAGGATTATAAAGATTCCAGACTGCTCCCAAGCTCTGTGCTTTCAGGTCAGGGGATCATCTCCACCATATATTCATGCTGTCGGAAGAGGTAAGATGGGTATAGGGTCTTAATGAGAAATCATTAGCTTGATTGTGCAGTAACTGAAAAGGACAACTAGACATGGTCCTTAATACAGTGAAGCAGTTAAGGATGAGCACAATATTAATAACTTAAAGGGACACTGAACCCAATTTTTTTATTTCGTGATTCATATAGAGCATGCAATTTTAACTTTCTAATTTACTCCTATTATCAATTTTTCTTCATTCTCTTGCTATCTTTATTTGAAAAAGAATGGGCCGGCATCTAATCTTACATTCTTGCTTTTCAAATAAAGATCCCAAGAGAATGAAGACAATTTGATAATAGGAGTAAATTAGAAAGTTGCTTAAAATTGCATGCTCTATCTGAATCACAAAAGAAAAAATTTGGGTTCAGTGTCCCTTTAATTTTTTTAGTTGCAACCACTGGAGTATTTTTATGGAATTCTTGAAAATTATTATACATATCCAATTGTTGTCCAGTACACAATTAGCCTTTTTTCTTTCTTTGCTACCCGTAATATGAGTGCTGGTGACAATAATGGTCCTAACATACATCTTTCCCTCTTAAAGAGCCTCAAACCTGCCCTTTGATTCTCATTCGCAGCATGTAATTATTTTCAATTATGGGAAAATGTAAATAATGACAGAGGTCTGTCAATATTTTATTGTTTTGATGTTTACAAGCATTAATAATATCTTCAGCAGGCTTCTTAAATGGATACTCTACCCTAAATAGAAATATGAGCTATGAAGCTCCCGTATTATGTTTGTCATATGTTATTATAATTAAAGCCGTTGGTGCATATACATCCTCCACTTTTATAGAAATAGGCATTTGTTTCCTTCTTAATATGAGGAGAGTCTATGGCTTCATTCCTTACTTGTGGGAATACAGAACCTGGCCACCAGGAGGAGGCAAAGACACCCCAGCCAAAGGATTAAATACCTCCCCCACTCCCCTCATCCCCCAGTCATTCTTTGCCTTTCGTCACAGGAGGTTGGCAGAGAAGTTTCAGAGGATACGGAGTATTTCCTTAGGGAGGGTGGTACCCTTCGGAATGGGACTGGAGTTTTAAGTAGTCTTGTCAGCCTCTCAGTGGGAGCATGTTAGGGTCTGGAGATGCAGGGAGAGTCTTTTTGCAAACCCATCCAGACTCGTATTAACAGCTCCTAAGCAATCAGTGTTGAAGAGTTTCACTGCCTGCTTCTATCACTCAAGTCCATGTCAGAAGCGATGCTACAAGATTGTCAAACTTGAGAAGCCGTGTGTCTGTTCCATGGCAGAGATTCCGGTAAGATCATTTAATTTTTTATACACATATGATAACACAAGAAGACAGGGTCACAGTGTGACTCCTTTTATCTGTATGGAATCAAGGGTTAATATCTCCGGGAAAGGGATTATTGAACAGGGGGGATTTAAGGCATAATTCACTTTATTATGTTTTATGCTGCGACATGTGTGAGATGAGGCTCAGGCAGATGTTGGAAAATTCAGGTTTTACTTTCGTTTTGGATAGCTGTGCAGCCTGTTAGGTTTGGCGTGCTTTTTCCTGTAGCAGGGGCGGTCCTGCATGGTGCACCACGTGACCGGGTATGGTCACACTGATTTCCTCTTTTCTGGCCGTGCAGTTTACAGTAGACAAAGTGGTTTCTCTGTGGGGCCTGGGTCATAGGAGGTGGTGAGTGCCCCAGCCATTGGTATAAAGGTGACATTTATCTTTTTCTATAGTCCATCTTACAAGCGCAAGTTATGGAGGACTCTGATACGTTAGAGGGTACTCCCTCTTTTCCTAAGTCTAATACCTGTCTATATTGTGAGGAGGTTACGGTATATCCACATGCCTTGATAAAGTAATGATATCTAAGAAAACAAAGATGTTTAGTTCCACTGAGCCGTCCACCTTTGAGGAATCTCCATCCCGTGAGATGCATTCCCTGCATCTCCTATTACACATGCAGCTTCCCATTGCACTGCAAATCCTCCTTCTGGAGGGGCCCTCTTACCGCAAGACTTTACTGATCAGCTACAAACGGCAGTGTCTGTGGCCTTCAGTGCTTTACCTCTCCCTGCTAAGCGCAAGCAAAAGGTCAAATATTGCTATCCTTCCCAGGGGTCATCTAGTAACTTGTTGAATTTATCTGATACAAGATTATCCGATGATGAAGATGCCTCTGATACTTCAGAGGATGCTCTTTCTGGGTCGGAATCTGCTGCCTCTAAGCCTCCAGCTGCAGAGGAACCAGACTTTAGATTTAGGATTGAACACTTACGCTTTCTGTTAAAGGAAGTTTTGGGTACTTTAGAGGTTCCAGAACCTAAATTACCTGAGGAACCTTGTATTCTTAAACTAGATAAGGTCTACGAGGACAGGGTTGTACCACAGACTTTTTAAGAAATGATTCCCGGTTCTGGACACTCAATTGGAGTTGTGGGGTTCCATCCCTAAGGTGGATGGCACTATTTCCACGTTTGCTAAACACACTACTATCCCGCTTGAGGATAGTTAATTGTTTAAAGAGCCCATGGATAAGAAGCTAGAAACTCTGTTGAGAAAGTTTCAGCACATGGGATACTTGTTTCAACCGGCAGCGGCAGTTGCTGCAGTGGCTGGAGCCGCTACCTATTGGTGCGACTATCTAAATTGATCGAGGTAGAAGGTCCCATTAAAATGATCCAGGAAAGAATTAAGGCCTTGAGGGTAGCTAATTCTTTTATTTGTGATGCAAATATGCAGATTATTTGCCTGAATTCCAAGGCGTCAGGTTTTTCTGTGCTAGCCCGTAGGGCACTCTGGCTGAAGTCTTGGTCTGTGGACATGACTTCTAAATCTAGACTTCTTTCCCTTCCATTTAAGGGGAAGATTCTTTTTGGTCCAGGCCTGGACTCAATCATATCCACGGTCACTGGAGGCAAAGGTGCCTTTTTACCGCAGGATAAGAAGAACAAACCTAAAGGACAAGGTCCTAATTTTCATTCCTTTCGTTCGGATAAATCCCAATGCCAGCAGCCCTCCGTGAAGCCTGAACAGTCCAAGGGAACTTGGAAACCGACTCAGTCTTGGAATAAATCCAAGCAGAACAAGAAGCCCCCCAAAGCAAAGTTGGCATGAACGGGTGGCCCCCGATCCATCTCTGGATCGTGTTGGGGGCAGACTATCTCTCTTTTTGGAGGCTTGGCTGGGGGATGTGCAAGACCCTTGGGTCCTGGAGGTCATCACCCAAGGATACAGGATAGGTTTCAAATCTCATCCACCCAGGGGCAGATTCCTCTTGTCAAAACTGTCTTTAAGACCAGAAAAACGAGAGGCTTTTCTAGGGTGCGTGAGGGATCTCTCCTCCCTGGGAGTCATTGTACCAGTACCACTAGCAAGGATAGAGGTCTAGGGTACTACTTAAACCTTTTTGTGGTCCCAAAGAAGGAGGGAACTTTTCGCCCGATTCTGGACCTAAAGTGCTTAAACAAGTTCCTTTCGGTCCCATCATTCAAGATGGAGACGATAAGGTCCATTCTGTCCTTAGTTCAAGAAGGACAGTTCATGACTACGATAGATTTGAAGGATGCTTACCTTCAAGTTCCAATCCACAAGGAGCACTTCAAGTTCCTAAGATTTGCTTTCCTGGACCAGCATTTCCATTTTGTAGCACTTCCATTTGGTCTAGCTACTGCCCCAAGAGACTTTACGAAGGTTCTGGGGGCCCTGCTCGCAGTTGCGAGAATCAGAGGTATAGCAGTAGCACCATACTTAGACGACATCCTGGTTCAGGCACCATCCTGTCGGCTGGCAGAGGACCATTCAAAAGCTCTTCTGCTTCTTCTTCGATCTCATGGATGGAAGATAAACTTAGAAAAGAGTTCTCTTTTTCCCAGTACCAGGGTGGAATTCCTGGGTACGATACTAGACTCAATATCCATCAGGATATTTCTTACATACCAGAGACGTTATAAAATAACTTCCAGTTGTCTTGCCCTACAGACCACCTTAAAGCCCTCTGTGGCCCGGTGTATGGAGGTAATTGGGCTCATGGTGTCCAGCATAGACATGATTCTATTTGCCAGATTACATCTCAGACCTCTTCAGCTGTTCATGCTGAATCAGTGGAACGGCAACCACTCAGATCTGTCGCAACAGATTTCTCTGGACAAACGGTAGCGAGAATCGTTCTCTTGCTGGCTCTGTCCAGATCACCTGTCCCAAGGGACATCATTCTTGAGACCATCCTGGGAGATTGGGACTACGGACGCAAGTCTATCAGGATGGGGAGCTGTTTGGGGGTGCCAGGAAGGCACAGGGCCTGTGGACTCAAGAAGAATCTCTCCTCCCAATCAACATTTTGGACTTCGAGCAATCTTCAATGCTCTGAAGGCTTGGCCTCTTCTGGGTTCGTCCCAATTTATCAGATTCCAATCAGACAACATAACCTTGGTGGCTTACATCAACCATCAGGGGGCAACGAGGAGCTCCCTAGCAATGAGGGAAGTATCTCGTATTCTGGAATGGGTGGAGGCCCACAACTGCTTGCTGTCAGCGATCCACATTCCGGGTGTGGACAACTGGGAAGCGGATTTCCTCAGCAGACAATCCTTTCATCCGGGGGAATGGTCTCTCCATCCCAAGGTGTTTGCTGAGATTTGCAACAGATGGGGACACCGGAGATGGATCTCATGGCATCCCAGCTCAATTCCAAGCTACCCAGATATGGGTCGCGGTCCAGGGATCCTCATGCCGAGCTAATAGATGCATTAGCAGTGCCTTGGAGGTTTAATCTAGTTTACATTTTTCCACCGTTACCACTTCTTCCTCGGGTAGTGGCCCACATCAAACAGGAGCAAGCTTCGGCAATACTAATTGCTCCATCGTTGCCGCAAAGGATGTGGTTCACAGACCTGGTGGGGATGTCTTCATCTCCTCCATGGAGGTTACCTTGTCGCAGGGATCTGCTGGAACAGGGTCCTTTTGTTCATCAAAATCTAGATTCTTTGAAGCTGACTGCGTGGAGATTAAACACTTAGTCCTATTCAAGAGAGGTTTTTCTGAGAGAGTGATTGATACTCTCAATCAAGCTCGAAAGCCGGTCACATCTATCATAAGGTGTGGAGGACCTACTTATTCTGGTGTGAAGAGCGTGGATTCCCTTGGCATAAGATCACGGTTTCCAGGATTCTTCCAGGATGGTCTGGAAAATGGCCTTCCTGCTAGTTCCCTAAAGGGACAGATATCGGCTCTATCTGTTTTGTTGCACAAGAGACTCGCTGAGCTTCCTGATGTTCAGTCTTTTGTTCAGGCTCTGGCTAGAATCATCCCTGTGTTTAGATATTCTGCTCCTTCTTGGAGTTTAAATCTAGTTCTTAAAGTTTTGCAGAGGGCTCCATTTGAGCCTATGCATGTGGTTGACATTAAATTACTGTCTTGGAAGGTTCTTTTTCTACTAGGTATTGCTTCGGCATGCAGAGTATCTGAGTTGGCTGCCTTGCAATGTGAGCATCCTTACCTAGTTTTTCATGCTGATTGTGGTTCCTTCCTTGTGTCCTAATCCTCCTCCTTCGAAAGAACGGTTACTTCATAATTTGGATGTGATTCTGGCTTTGAAGTTCTATCTTCAAGCTACGAAGGGATTTAGACAGACTTCTTTGCTTGTTGTCTATTCTGGGAAGCGTAGAGGGCAGAAGGCCTCTTCCACTTTTTTATCTTTTTGGTTGAGGAGTTTTATTCGCTTAGCATATGAGATAGCGGGACATACGCCTCCTCAAAGGATTAAGTCTCATTCATCTAGAGCTGTGGCTTCTTCTTGGGCCTTTAAGAATGAGGCCTCTATGGAGAAGATTTGTAGGGCGGCTACCTGGTCCTCCTTACATACCTTTTCAAAATTTTACAAATTTGACATTTTTGCTTCGGCTGAAGCTGCTTTTGGGAGAAAGGTTTTGCAGGCTGTGGTGCCCTCAGAATAGGGTCCTCCTCTTTTTTTACCCTTCCATTTTCATTCAGTGTCCTCTAGAGCTTGGGTATATGTTTCCCACAAGTATGGAATGAAGCCGTGGACTCTCCTCATATTAAGAAGGAAAACATAAATTAGGCCTGCCAGATAATTTCTTTTCCTTCTGTATGAGGAGACTCCACGGCCCCCGCCCATGTTCTCCGTTGGGCGGACCAAAATTTTTTGTTTATTCTTCTGGCACCCTTTATACCCTGATATTTCTCCTACTGTTCCTTGTTCCCTCGGCAGAATGACTGGGGGAGTGGGGGAGGTATTTAAGCCTTTGGCTGGGGTGTCTTTGCCTCCTCCTGGTGGCCAGGTTCTGTATTCTCACAAGTAAGGAATGAAGCCGTGGACTCTCCTCATACAGAAGGAAAGGAAATTATCTGGTAAGCATAATATGTGTTTTTTTAATAATAATAATAATAATAATAATACTAATAATAATAAAAATAATTATAATACAGCAAAAGTGTAGGTGATATATTGTATATTTATTCAGGGCAAACTGCCCCTTTAAGGTTGATATTTGATATGTAGCTATATTAAATTTATGGTTCTTTCTGATTATTTACATTCTGAAGCTATTTATAAAGAATACGTTTGCAAGTGTTCAGTGTAATGTCTGTAACAAGTTAAAAACAAGATGAATGACCCTTAAATATACAGCATTTATTAAGCACCTACAGATGTTTAGTTGCTTGGGCTGCAGGTTTGTTCAGGATTCCAACATCTGTTTTATTTTTTCATATGGATATATTCTGGTGTAAGGAAATGGTGGTAGACCATTTTATTGTCCCTGTAGGGATTAATTTATTTATATGTATTTAGCCAGGTATATTTACTTTGGCTTGCGCTGCATTTATATTTTATAAATCTTTGGTTACACTACTAAATATATATTTTTTTAAATTTAATTTTCCAAATATTCCAGGGCAGAAACAGTGAACTTTGACATTTTTTTCTCCATTCATATATTTTATATTGAAGGGATATAAAACTCAAAACAATTATTTTGTGATTCAGACAGAGCATATCATTTTTAAAAAAAGTTTCCAATTTACTTCTATTATCAAATTTGCTTTGTTCCCATGTTGTTCTGTGTTGAAGCGATACCTAGGTAGGCATCTGGACTAGAGCACTACATAGTAGGAAATAGTGCATCCACCTAGTGCTCTTCCAAATGGATAATATTCTTGTAAAACTGCTGCCATATAGTGCTCGAGAAATGGGCCCACTCCTAAGAATACGTTCTTGCTTTTCAACAAAAGATACCAAGAGAATGAAGAAGAAAAAATGAGAATAAGTATATGTTTGGGTCTTTTTCAGCTCATATGGGTCATTTCAGAGCTGCTAAGAATTCTAGGAAGACTTAATAACATTTGCTTGTTTAATCTGGTTCCAGGATGGGACCTCAGGTATCTAAAGCATCTGTTGGTCAGTGACAGTTCATGCCACTAGAGCTTATGGAATTTTTATGGTCATCATTTTGAATAATAGGACAATGCGTTTGTTTTTATGTCAGTCTTGCAAACGTCACTTCCTGAAATCTAGGCTATCATACATTACTGTAGGTTCATTCTAGTTATATCATACATTCCTCCCTGTAGGTCGTTTTGGTACAGATTCCAGTAGTAGTTGAATATGACACTATGAAGTAGGATCTTTTTAAGTCCCACCCTGATAGACCTCTTCTTGTTGGACCTTTTGCCTGGAATGTTTTTACGCAATTATTAATAGGAATAATCCATTTTTCCCAGTAGTTCCCTATCTGGGCTGCACATGAACTTGAGGGAAATGTGTGTGTGTGTGGGGTGGGGGAGGTGGGTGATCTTTTAAAGCTTCTACCTATTCCAAGCAGTCATAAGTACTGCACTAGTATCAGAATATTTCATTACTTCCAGGGTGAAGAAAGTGAAAAGTCTACATCTTGTTTTCTCTTAGAACTTGTTCTTTGTGGTAAATTCTTCATGAAAATTAAAGGGACGTTGAAACCCAATTTTATTCTTTCGTGATTCAGATAGAGCATGCAATTTTAAGCAACTTTCTATTTACTCCTATTATCAAATTTTCTTAATTCTCTTGGTATCTTTATTTGAAAAGCAAGAATGTAAGTTTAGATGCCGGCCCATTTTTTGTAAACAACCTGGGTTGTTCTTGCTGATTGGTGGATAAATTCACCCACCAATAAACAAGTGCTGTCCAGTGGTCTGAACCAAAAATTGACTGACTCCTTAGCTTAGATGCCTTCTTTTTCAAATAAAGATAGCAAGATAATGAAGAAAAATTGATAATAGGAGTAAATTAGAAAGTTGCTTAAAAGTGCATGCTCTATCTGAATCACGAAAGAAAAAAATTGGGTTCAGTTTCAATGTAAGCAAATATTTATCCAGGATGTTCTTACTACATTCACTAAACTCTGTATGAGTGGTGACACTTTCCAGGCTCAGTAATCCATATTGCCACATTTTAAATGATGAAACATAATGAAGCAAAATTAAAATAACTGCAACTCAGGAACATACATTTATATATGTATATATATATGTGTGTGTGTATGTGTGTATATATATATATATATATATATATATATATCTCAAAAGAAATAAATATATAGAAAAAAGGTAAAAATTAGAAATAAGGGAGATAAACAGATTCCCTAGCCAGCACTCTCCATGTAAAAATGATTAAATCTACAGGGAATCTTAATGTGTGTGTGTGTGTGGGGGGGGAGGGGGGGGTATATGAATCCACCAAGATTAAAGAACCAGAATACACAAATTTCTAAAGAAGATACAAATTTTATTATCGTACCTATATCTAAAACATGTACAAAGTATTAATACACCTTAAATATTAAAAAAACACTCATGGCCATGGTAATAAAGGACTCACACAAATTAGACGTCTATGAGGCTAAAGATTAGTATAATGACAGTAACACTGTCAATATTTAGCCATAAATATATGCAATAACACCCAAAAGTACAGTGCTAGTCATTAACTCAGTAGCAACATAATGCATTTAACAATTAAATCAAAAGATGTACAGACATGAGGTTAGGTCTGTCTAGCAAAGCTTGGGATGTTGACACTTTACTCGGAAACATGCATATGTGACATAGCCGTCAAAAATTATACAGTCCAGCGATAGTAAGCAGGTAATAGCAGTGCATCCAATCGGCACGCATATATATAGCATGTAAGGGTAGCTGTTGTCTTAAGCAGTTCATGCGGGTTAATGAAAGTCATGCATAGCAGTCAAATGTAGCAGAATTACAGTCCCACAGTGTAGGGAAGTGAAACAGGCAATACGTATGGCAAGATTAATGCATTTCAATTGTTGTAGCCTCGAGGTACTCCTACTGAGAGTTATACTCTCGCCTTCTAAGTCTCACCACCTTAAACTTGACTGTTTTTCGGCAAACTGCTGATGATCGTTTCCCCGCTTGTAGCTTGTCCAAACTTAAACTCTATGGTCCCCTTACAGTTAGGACTGTATTGGCTTCCTCTATAGTCATTAGATGTTACAGCAGACTTCTGTTTTACTTGGGTGGCCCACGCAGAGTCATGTAAAACACGCAACACGTGTTTCACCACTAGGAGGTTCCGGTGTGGCTTCTTCACAGTGTATCAGTGCTGTGTGTGTATATGAATATATATATATATATATATATATATATACACACACACACATATCTAATTCTTAATGTTCTTAATAACTATGGTGACACTTAGCCAATAAATAAAATAAACTAATATTCCTTCAGTGTTAATATATCTGGATCATTGTAAATCATTCTGTGGATGTATTCTCTTTAAATGTAGTTGCCTCTTAAGCTATTCTGTCTGTTTATTGTTAATAGTGTTGATATATTATATACTGTTATTGTTCGGCAATACAATTATATATATATTGGACTTTAATACTGCACAAGGATTGTCTTGTACAACTAAAAGTCTATCTATATGTCATCATCTAATTACCTGTTATGATTTGTTGATGAATTCTCTTGAGTAGACCTTTGCTTTTCCGTAAATTTTGCAATGGTTTTAGGAATACCCAGCTGTTTACATTGTAAGAAAGGTCATGGAAGCCAAGTGTAAGAAAAGCTAATGCTTTATTGACTATAACTTGGTTCTTATTTGCTGCTGTGACTGTTCATTTAAAGTGACAAGTCTGTTATTAATCATGAAGTAAAGGAAGGAATTTAGAGATACTGATCTTGTAAAAACTAAAGTCAAACTAAAGAGAAAAAAAATGAAATTCTTCTAAAGAGAGAGAATTAAAATATTCCAATGAAGAAAATTGAAGCTATTAAAAATAATATGAATACAGACTTTTTGCAAAAGATGTCTGCTTTTTGTTCTTTTCTTTTACATTATTTTTTATTTGTGGATGAAGCAGAACAAACATTGTATAAAGACACCAACCAATAGTGATGCACAATTTATTCTTCTTATTTGTGGAAAAATATTTTGATTTCTTGGCACGATTCACATCTCCTTTATCAGTGATCCAGCCTTATGACTGAACTATTTTCCTTTTTTTCCCAGTGTTATTCATGTCCACAAGCGCGGTGTTATATTCTATATTTAGCTATAATTTATTTATGTAAAAGGAGGCATGATTGGAGCCAGATATATATAATGTTTGCAGAAACATCTTTACAGTTTCACTGACATTGTTAAACTGTTTGATATGTTTCATTACTTTTTATATTATGAGTGCATGTGATGTGTATCCAGTGATGGATTTTTATTTTTAAATCACAGTTGCCTGAAAAAACTCGTAACTTGTTTTGTAGTTGTAAAATCTGAATCGCACCTTTTTAATGACAATCAGTGTTTAGAAAAAACAAAGTGTAAAATGATATTGGAGTCAATGCAATTATTTCATTTTATTGATGTTGTAGGTTCTCAGGCTGCCGCTGTTGGTCTTCATCCCGGGCAATGTATTTTGAAGGTGAATGGAAACAATGTCATTCTTGATAGCCACTTGGAGGTTTTGGAGCACTTTGCAGCTTATCGCAACAATCCGGCAAACCCATTGGTGAGTAAAACACAAGACTTATAACAAATATAAGAGAAAGCCCAGCTTATTATTAGTACTGTGATCGTTAGTAACACTTTAGTGTATTCAAAATGATTCTGCATAAACATAATACTCATCTTGTGCTTGTAGGAGGGTTTTTCTTTTAGTATGTTTTGAGGTTCTCCTTCAGAGCTACAGTTTTTATTTTTAAACAGTAACAATTAGATAGTGATGTTAAAGGGACATTAAACTGCGGAGTACAACTACAATAGAATGGCTACTACTCACCACACTATTGTTTTAACTCCTGTAGCTGTCTTCAAAGTTGTTCTCTTTTTTTAATCCCTTACAATTATCAGTTAGTGAAGCTCTGCATCTTCACACTGGGCCCCTCCATCTCGTAGCTTATATTTATTTAGCTTTCAAACTGCAAAAAAACTGCACAAATTTAACACTTTGACTCTCTGTTATGTGAGCGAAACTGAAATGCAAGGTACAGCTATCAAAAAGTCAGTAAGATCACAGATCTGAGAAAGTGCTCTGCTTCTGTCACAGGATACAACAATACAAGATGGCGGCACTCAGTATAAAATGCATAGCTTTAGCAACTGGCTTCTGTAAGTTAAAATAAGAGAGCAAATTTAAAGGGAGCTGCAGGTACAGGAAGAAAGTTAATACCATGGTGTGTAATAACCATGCTTGTGTAGTTGTACCCAGCAGTTTAATGTCCCTTTAATGGCCTAAAGTTACTTTTAATATATTCAATGCTCTTGTTCTCTTTCTAATCAAGTAGTGGTAACTAAAGGGACATGAAACCCAAAATTAACATTGTGTGATTCAGATAGAGAATACAATTTTAAACAGCTTTTCAATTTACTTTAGTGATGCACTACTGGGAGGTAGCTAAATGCAGTGGGTGAGCCAATAACATAAGGCATATATGTGTAGACACCAATCAGCAGCTCCTGACCCTCCCTAAATATCCTTTTCATCAAAGGATATTAGGAAAACAATACGAGCAGGAACGAGCTACATTGAGTGTAATGGCGCGTTCGGGCCGTGCTGTGACTAGACAGCTGCCCAGATGCGCTCGGGGGAAAACCTGACCCGCTCAGTAGAGCACAGAGGGCGGGTCTGAAAACCCCTCTTTTTTAATCAAATTTCAGCTGCAATATTATGTTGCATAAAGTTTGCGCTAAGATAATGTTATATAATTTTGCACTATGTGCAGAATTATATAACATTATTGTCTAGGTTTACTGCAACTTTAAGTTTTTGTTATTTGATTCTTGAGCATTTCAAGTCTATATGTACTAAAAAAAATATAAGACAAACTACAAGCATAGAAATAATTTACAATATGTTTTTTTAGAGAGAAAAAAATAAAACAAAATGTAAACTGTGATTATTGTTCAGTGTTTCATCTTTAGATACCACTGTATATTTGGAGTAACATTTAGCCTTTTCTTCATGGAAGCTGGAGAAAAAGGGGCAATGGACAAGCTATAGTCATAGATATTTCTTATACACATATTCAGCTCCATAATTGCTCATAAACGTCTTTTGAACCTGCATACATTTTCCCACCTGATCCAGTATCTTGCTTTTGGTTTAGGGATTGTTCCAATGGATCTACAGAACACATGAAGATGCAGAGGAGGACAGAGCTCAAAAAGCAACAACTGATGAATGTCTAAATGGCAGTCTGTGTGAAGATGGGAGTTCCACTCTCTGTATAGACAGGGGTGAAACCTTACACGAGAGCCAAGCAGGTAAAAAACAGCCTTTAACACTTCTTCACCCATATGTGCACATGAGACAGACTACATAATGAGTGCTGGAAGAACCCTTGGCTATTAAAAGATGTATATATGAAATAATCCCCAGAGCCTTAATTATATCTGAGAGACCATTTTATTAAAATGATCAAATTTATCAAGTAGTCAGCTCATCAAATCAGGCTTCCAATTCAGTTCACTGCTCTAGACCTGTTAAAGACTTTTTTTCCAACAAAACTAACAGTATGTCTGTAAGCATTCTTGTTAGGGGGAAAAAAACACTTCATTGAACAGTAAATCATAGTGTTCAATACCTAGGGGAAAATACAGTACTGAAGTGCAATTTTAGATATCTGTACAACTCTATTGTTTTGAAACTAGAAATTATTGTGGACACAAAGTCTATAAAAATACTTAAAGGAATATATGTGTATATGTGTATATATTTATATAAATATATATATATATATATATATATATATATATAAAAGCAATTACATAAATCGCTGCGTGAATTAAACATAATTTCAAAGGCATCATAAAATTGTGATGTGAAGTGATAGGCTTTTTACTCTCACATCATTGACTTTAGTTACATAAATGAGTCGGTATATTATAAGATTGTCCCCAAAACCTCAAGGGAACAACAGAAAAGTGATCTTGTCACAAGAACTCTACTCTTAACCAATAATATAATTTTATGACGTGCTATAAACAATGTATTATCATTTTGTGTCGTTTTACAGTATAATTAAAAAAATTTAAGTTCAAACACTTTATTGCCATTCTATTGGTCATATTTGATTTATTTGTAAGTTTAAAAAATTAGGAATTAGAAAAGTTCATAAAAATGTGAAAAACTTCCCAAAAAGTGTATTTCTTTTTAAAGACACGATGAGTCCATGGATCATCATCCTTACTTGTGGGATATTCACCTCCTGGTCAGCAGGAGGAGGCAAAGAGCACCACAGCAGAACTGTTAAATAGCTCCTCCCTTCCCTCCCACCTCAGTCATTCTATTTGCCTACGTTAGTGATAGGAAGAGGTAAAGTGAGGTGTTAGAAAAGATTATTCAATCAAGTGTTTATTATTTTTAAAGTAGTGCCAGAGAGTGCTGCTTTGTTCTAGGGTGTAGCCGTAATCCATATCAGTCTCTTCAGTAGAGCTTTGGGTGGCTTTAGAGCAATAGGAACTGGTGGGACATAATTCTCACTGCGCCTCCTATACATTGATGCTGCCCTTCACCTAACAGCCTAAGCAAAGTTAACTCAGGCTTTTTGATTTCCACAGGGCTATGGGAGGGAGAGGACCTCCTAAACCTGCTGAGCTGCCCTGCTGTCAGGCAGAATACAAAGGTAAGTGCTGACTTTGTTTGTATTCTGGGAACAATAATCTCTCAGAGGCAAGTGGGCACTTTAACCGTTTTCATGTTACATAAGGCAGAGATCCTTGTGTAGGGACATCTATCTCTCTGGTTAATAGAGGGTAATGGAGGACAGCTATGAGTACAGGGGCTAGGGAGCTAATTTTTATTGTTGGTGGTGTTTTTTCCTATCGGGTTAATGTTACAGACTTCAACCGATCGGTTAGGTTTGACTGTGATGCCCACGATGGGCGGGGCTAGCGATTTGCGCGTTTTCAGAGTATTAACTGCGTAACTCTCAGCCGTAGCTGCCATAGCCTGCAAGGAAGGCGTCGGCTCTTTGTGGCTTTACAACCGCAGGGTTTCCTAATAAAAGCATGCGGTTATAGCGTTATTGCTTGATTAAACATCCGGATCGTTCCTGCTTCAGAGATTGAGGGAGTGTTTCCATTTTGGCAGGTAGGCACCTTGGTAGAGTTGCTGAGGTGTAGGGGTGTTTTAAATTTTTTTCTGTTTAGCTACTGGGATATGTTTTTAGCTATAACAGTAAAAAAGTTAACAGTAACGGTTTTTGTTCTGTTATCAAATTTTTGGAGATTGAATAATTTGATTAATTTGTCTTTTTTTGTTGAGCACATAATTTCTAAATAGTAGCTAAAAAAAATTCTAGCTACATTTAAAGAGACAGTAACGTCTTAATTTAAAAAAAAAAAAGATTTTTCTATGACATTGTTTTTTCTTATTGTGTTCAATATGGACTTAGGAGCCGTAGAAAATGTTACTTGCTCCATGTGTTTGGATGCAAATGTGGAACCACCAATCCCTTTCTGTCCCTCATGTATTGAGAGGGCTTTAAGTTATAGGGATAAGATTTTTCATGAGCAAAATTTCTCCAAGGCGGATGCTTCTCAGGAGTCTAATGATGAGAGTCAGAGTATGCCGCAGCTTTCTCCCCAAGCGTCCCAATCTTTAACGCCCGCACAAGCAGTGCCCTGTACTTCTGCTCTAGCGCCAGCTGGAGTTAACTTAAAAGACATAGCTGCACTTATGTCTTCTACAATTTCTGATGCGTTGTCTGCTTTTCCTATGCTTCAAGGCAAGCGTAAGAGGAAAGACAACCATGTTGTCAGTGAGGTTTCTGATGCTATGGTGGCAATCTCGGAGGTACCCTTTCAGGGAACTGAGATGGAGGGTATTGAGGTTCTATCAGAAGGTGAAATTTCAGGCTCTGAAAGTTCATTACCTTTGACTGACTCAGAGGTTTGTATCTTTCAGGTTTAAACTAGAACACCACCGCTTGTTACTCAGGGAGGTTTTGGTCACTTTAGATGAATGTGATTCTACAGTAGTGGTCGCTCCTGCGAAGTCGAGTAAATTGGATAGATACTCGACTATTGTTTCCAAGGAATGGGAGGGACCAGGTATTTCCTTCTCTCCATACCCCATTTCAAAAAGATGTTCCCTATAGCCGAAGCTGTCAGGGAAACTTGGCAGACGGTCCCTAAGGGTGAAGGGGCTATTTCCACCTTAGCCAAGCAAACTACTATTCCCATTGAGGGTAGTTGTGCTTTTAAAGATCCCATGGACAAGAAGCTGGAGGGTCTACTTAATAAAATGTATGTTCACCAGGGTCTGCTATTGCAGCCGGCTGCATGCATTGCTACCGTCACTAGTGCAGCAGCTTATTGTTTTGATGCTTTGTCCGAGTCTCTCAAGACTGAGACTTCTTTAGAGGAGATCCAAGATAGGATTAAAGCTCTGAGGTTAGCCAATGCTTTTATTACGGATGCTTCTCTGCAAATTACAAAATTGACAGCCAAGAATTCAGGATTCTCTAGCTTAGCCTGCAGAGCCTTATGGTTGAAACCTTGGTCTGCGGATGTGTCATCCAAGTCTAAACTTCTAGCAATTCCTTACAAGGGGAAGACCTTGTTTGGACCTGGCCTGAAAGAAATTATCTCTGATATCACAGGAGGTAAGGGTCATCTCCTTCCTCAGGATAAGAGAAGTGAACAAAAAAGGACGACAACGTAATTTTCGTTCCTTTCGAAATTCCAAGGGAAATTCTTTCTCTTCCTCCTCTAAACAGGAGGGGAGCTATTCGCAATCTAAGTCTACTTGGAGACCCAACCAGTCTTGGAACAAGGGTAAACAGTCCAAGAAGCCTGCTGCTGAATCCAAAACAGCATGAAGGGCATGCCCCAGATCCGGGACCAGATCTGGTAGGGGGCAGACTTTCCTTATTCGTTCAGGTTTGGGTTCGGGACGTTCAGGATCCCTAGGCAGTAGAAATAGTGTCTCAGGGATACAAACTGGAGTTCAAACATTTTCCTCCCAGAGGAAGGTTTCTTCTTTCCAGATTATCTGCAAACCAGATAAAAGAAGAGGCGTTCTTACATTGCGTAAGAGACCTCTCCTCCTTGGGAGTGATTGTTCCCGTTCCTGTACAGGAACAGGGGCAGGGTTTTTATTCAAATCTGTTTGGAGTTCCCAAAAAGGAGGGAACCTTCAGACCTAAGAAAAGCAGGGTGAGTAGCACTCTTAATTAGTCAATAAATGATACAGGTGCATCCTAGAAAAGTGAATATCTAACAACGTAAATAAGAGAGTAGAAACCTAAAATACAGGTAACTAAAAGTCTAGGCAAAAGAGAGCACAGCTGTATATAATAAGTAAGAGACTAGGGCGAATTCTTGAAATACAAATGAATTTAATAAAGTTACATTAAATAAGTGCATACATCCAAACATACAATCACATACATACAGGGATATAGAAAATGCATTAAAAAGTCAGATGGGCCGTGCAGGGGACTGGTGCACCAGTATACAAAAATAGGCAAATGTTCGTCACTTTGCATGTATAGGTGATATATAATTGTAATCCGCAATATAGTGCATGTCCTTAAAGATGCACAGACCAAGTGGATACAGTCTTACCCCTTCGTGTCTAAATGTACATAGTAGCGTGAGGTCATCAGGAGTCAAGGGGAGCTTACCCTCGCCGCGTCTTTTTCACAGGCATGTGTAAAGTGCAAATAGGTAACAGTTCATTAGAGTACCTGTCTTTTTCACGCGGTTGCTCTACCCTGAATTGTAGCTCCTGAGACACTGAAATATCCAGATGAGACAAGGGGTAGACCACAGTCAGGCAAAAGGTCCTCTGACAGAGTGCTGCAAACCGACGAGTCTTAAAGCTCGTTTCACTCCTTTCAATACAGCAGCATGGAGCTTCTTCCGGGTGCTGACGTCACGTCAGTGGCTGTGCTGATTTATAAGAATTTGGCCGCTCTGGTAGTGAATGTCATTGGTAGAAAAATCTGTCATTCAGAACGGCTTTGCTACTTTGTAGCAACATTTTGCTTTTTTGTAGATCAGTACAGCAAAGGGTTATATACAAGGATACATTTATGTTTAAACACTCATGCTTGCATACTTACATTCGATACATTGGAAGATTATATTATACATTTAATCTGTTATATTACTAGTGTGTGCGTATGTTCAGATTGCGTAAATAGGACTATGTTTTTGTATTTAGTATTGCAATTACGCCATTCATAATTTTTAATCTTTGATACCACAAAAGACTATGTAGTTACACACAGGATGATGTGCACATATCCACAGAGGACTAAACTAAAAATGAAGCAAACTCTAATTTTTCATTGAGGCCATGAGGTGCTAAGGTATTTAGTTTATATATCCATTTTGTTTCTTTACGTAGCAGGATATTGTCAATATCCCCGCCACGCATACTAAGTTTTACAGATTCAATTCCAATGAAATTCAAATCATCAGTTTTAGATTCATGAAATTGTGCATAATGTCTTGCCACAGGGCTGTCAATATTGCATTGTTTAATATCGTCCCTATGTTCAGAAATTCGTGAGCGAAATTCTCTAAAAGTTTTACCAACGTAAAAACTTTTACAGGAACAGTAAAGTAAATATATAACTCCTTTTGTGGAGCAATTAATGAAGGAGTTGATTTTATATATATGTCCTGTATTTGTATTAAATGTTTTACTTCTCTGCATGTATTGACAGCAGACACAGTGGCCACATGGAGTGCTGCCTACAATTTTCTGTGCATTTTGTTCCAACCAGTTATGGGTTGGAACTTTATTGAATTCACTTTTAACCAACATGTCTTTTAGATTATTGCAACGCCTTGCAGTCATCTGTGGATAGTCTCCTACATATTGGTGAAGTGTTGTATCATTAGTTAGTAAATGCCAATTTTTATTCAGAGTGTCTTTTACTTTACTCCAATGGGCATTATATTTAGTGATGAACCTGATCTTGTTTTCTTCATTTGTGTCATCTTTGTTCTTACATTTATATAACAGGTCTTTTCTTTGGTGTTGGGAGGCTCTATAAAGAGCTCTCTTAATGCACCTTTTGGAGTAGCCTCTATCATGGAATCGGGTCGCCATCTCTTTGGCTTGTTTTTTAAATGTTTTTTCATCAGAACATATTCTACGAAGCCGCAGAAATTGTCCATAGGGGATGCCCTTTTTCAAATTTGTGGGGTGGTGGCTCGACCCCAGGAGGAGGCTATTGGTTGCCGTGGGTTTGCGAAAGACTTCTGTCTCAATTTTCCCTTCTTTTTTGCTAATTTTCAAATCCAGAAAATCAATTGAGTTTAAATCATGATTACAGGTAAGAAAAATGTTACGGTCATTACAGTTCAAAAGAGAAATAAATGTCATCAATTCATCCTCAGTGCCATCCCACAATAGCAGAATATCATCAACATATCTGATCCAGAGGGCCACATGTGCATCAACCACTTCGGAGTAGTCCCCAAATACAATTTGGTTCTCCCAGCCGCCAAGGTGTAAACAGGCGTAGGTTGGTGCACATGTGGCCCCCATGGCGGTACCCTGTATCTGTTTGTAGCACTTTGCATCAAAGATGAAGATATTGTTGTCCAACACAAATTTTAATAAGTCAATTACAAATTTGGTATGTTTCTTATAACCGAGACCCCTTGTATTGAGAAATTCTTCACATGTTTTAAGACCCACATCATGCGGGATAGAGGAGTATAGGGATTCAACATCCAGGGACACTAAAATAGTGTCTTCCTGAATGTTGATCCCATCCAGTTTTTTTATTACGTCTGTTGAGTCTTGTACAAAAGTACGAAGATCATTGACAAATGGCTGTAAAAAATGATCTACATATTTACTAATTCCTTCCGTAGGACCTCCTATCCCTGATATTATGGGACGTCCCGGAGGGTTGGTGAGGGATTTATGTAGTTTGGGAGTCCAGTAAAATACTGGGATTTTAGGTTTTTGATTGAATAAAAAACTAAACTCATGGCTAGTGATTAAATTATTTCTACGAGCATCATTTAGCATAAACAGTAATTCGTTATGGGATTTGTGGAATTCATCAATTGAGGATTTTGAATATTGTTTAGGATCTGATAGTTGTCTCATGGCCTCTTTAATGTAGAGGTCCTGATTAAGGATGACAATATTGCCGCCCTTGTCGGCCGGCTTTATGATAAGTTCAGGGTGTCTAGTAAGCTCATTAAGGGCTTTACGTTCCCGTTTGGTGAGGTTATCGTTAACAATGCTTGTACTTTCGATTTTCATCAGATCAGCCGTAACGTTTTGTACAAAAACGGAAATATTGGGGATAGATGAAAAAGAGGGCATGTAGGTAGATTTTTTCTTAAAATTAGTTTTAGGGTGTATGTCAGTAATTTCATTACTTTGTTCAGAGAACAAAGTTTCTAGATTATGGAGTGCCTCTGTTTCTTGTCTACAAGACAAGTCTATCTGAGTTTTAGGAGTCATAATCTTTTTTAATGCTAACTTCCTAGCAAAAAGGTGTAAATCTTTAGTGACCTCAAATAGGTCTAAGCTATTAGTAGGGCAGAAACTGAGGCCCTTTTCTAATACTTTAATGTGTTCACAATTTAAAGGGAAGGATGAGAGATTAACTATACCCATTTTTTGTGAGTGTGGATAGGGGCCTAATAGAGATTTATTTCCTACTAGTTGTATCTCAGACGGTTTCTCGTCATCATGTATTGACTTTGATGTCGTCTGTTCTCTCTCCCTCTCATTCCTCTCCTTTCCTGAGGCCTCCCCGTGCCTCTTCTTCCCTCCTCGTCTGGTCCTACCCCTAAAGGGTGTACCTGTGAGGTATTTTCGTTATTGTTTTTATTTTCCCCATCAGAATCCATATCGGAGTTATCAGTACCTGAATCATAATAGTTTCGAGAGTTAATGTGGTTTCTATAGATGTAGATTTTATTTTTTCTATAGTCTTCCTGGTCCCTTATTAATTTCCTTCTTTTGCGTGATTTTATTTCGCTTTGTAGTTTCTCAATAAGTTTCTGTGTTTCTTTATTTAATTTGTCAAATGATGAATCATTTTCAAATTTATGTAGATTTTTCTACCAATGACATTCACTACCAGAGCGGCCAAATTCTTATAAATCAGCACAGCCACTGACGTGACGTCAGCACCCGGAAGAAGCTCCATGCTGCTGTATTGAAAGGAGTGAAACGAGCTTTAAGACTCGTCGGTTTGCAGCACTCTGTCAGAGGACCTTTTGCCTGACTGTGGTCTACCCCTTGTCTCATCTGGATATTTCAGTGTCTCAGGAGCTACAATTCAGGGTAGAGCAACCGCGTGAAAAAGACAGGTACTCTAATGAACTGTTACCTATTTGCACTTTACACATGCCTGTGAAAAAGACGCGGCGAGGGTAAGCTCCCCTTGACTCCTGATGACCTCACGCTACTATGTACATTTAGACACGAAGGGGTAAGACTGTATCCACTTGGTCTGTGCATCTTTAAGGACATGCACTATATTGCGGATTACAATTATATATCACCTATACATGCAAAGTGACGAACATTTGCCTATTTTTGTATACTGGTGCACCAGTCCCCTGCACGGCCCATCTGACTTTTTAATGCATTTTCTATATCCCTGTATGTATGTGATTGTATGTTTGGATGTATGCACTTATTTAATGTAACTTTATTAAATTCATTTGTATTTCAAGAATTCGCCCTAGTCTCTTACTTATTATATACAGCTGTGCTCTCTTTTGCCTAGACTTTTAGTTACCTGTATTTTAGGTTTCTACTCTCTTATTTATGTTGTTAGATATGAACCTTCAGACCTATCTTAGACCTCAACAGTGTTAACAAGTTTCTCAGAGTTCCATCATTCAAGATGGAAACTATTCATACAATTCTTACATTGATCCAGGAGGGTCAATTTATGACGACAGTGGATTTAAAGGATGCATATCTACATGTTCTTATCCACAGAGATCATCACAAGTTTCTGAGGTTTGCCTTTCTGGACAAACACTTTCAGTTTGTGGCTCTTCCTTTCAGCCTGGCCACGGCACCCAGAATTTTCACAAAGGTTCTGGGGTCTCTGCTGGCGGTTCTAAAACCGCGGGGCATTGCAGTGGCACCTTATCTGGACTATATTCTAATCCAGGCGTCATCTAGTCAACAAGCAAGATCTCATACCGACATTGTGCTATCCTTCCTAAGAACTCGGGTGGAAGGTAAATCTGGAAAACAGTTCCTTAATCTTGAAGACAAGAGTGACCTTCTTGGGAACTCTAATCGATTTTATATCCATGAGAATTTTTCTGACAGAGGTCAGGAAATCAAAGATTCTGGCTACCTGTCGAGCCCTTCAGTCCACTCCTCGGCTGTCAGTGGCTCAGTGCATGGAGGTAATCAGACTGATGGTAGTGGCAATGGACATCATCCCGTTTGCTTGGTTCCACCTCAGGCCTCTGCAGTTAGACATGCTCAGGCAGTGGAACGGAGATTATGCAGACTTATCTCCTCAAATAACCCTGGATCAGGAGACAAGGGATTCTCTTCAATGGTGGTTGTCTCCGGATCGTCTATCACAAGGAACCTGCTTTCACAGACCGTCCTGGGTGATTGTGACAACAAACGCCAGCCTTCTAGGGTGGGGAGCTGTCTGGGGTTCCCTAAAGGCTCAGGGAGTATGGACTCAGAGTCTGTTCTTCCTATAAACATCCAAACTAAAAGTGATCTTCAATGCTCTTCTAGCCTGGCCTCAGTTGGCTTTGGCCCAGTTCATCAGATTCCAGTCGTACAACATAACGACAGTGGCTTACATCAATCATCAGGGAGGAACGAGGAGTTCCTTAGCGATGACCGATGTAGCCAAGATAATCCTGTGTGCAGAGGCCCATTCTTGCCATCTGT
Source organism: Bombina bombina (assembly GCF_027579735.1). Classification (NCBI taxonomy): domain Eukaryota; kingdom Metazoa; phylum Chordata; class Amphibia; order Anura; family Bombinatoridae; genus Bombina; species Bombina bombina. Next base: position 1,060,438,390 of record NC_069499.1, read on the forward strand.
CAGAGATCCACATCCCAGGGGTGGACAACTGGGAGGCGGATTTTCTGAGCAGACAGACTTTTTATCCGGGAGAGTGGGAACTCCATCCTGAAGTGTTCTCCAACCTGATTCTCAAATGGGGTCGGCCAGAGTTAGATCTCATGGAATCTCACCAGAATGCAAAGCTCCCGAAATTCGGGTCGAGGTTCCTGGGATCCCCAGGCAGAACTGATAGATTCTCTGGCAGTTCCTTGGTCCTTCAGCCAAGCATACCTGTTTCCTCCGTTTGCACTTCTGCCTCCGGTCATTGCTCGAATCAAGCAGGAGAGGGCATCGGTGATCCTCATTGCTCTTGCTTGGCCTCGCAGGATTTGATATGCAGATCTGGTAGACATGTAATATCTACCACCTTGGAGGCTTCCGTTGAGGAAGGATCTTCTAATTCAAGGGCTCTTCCTTCACCTAAATCTAGTTTCTCTGAAGCTGACTGCTTGGAGATTGAACGCTTAATCCTATCCAAGTGGGGTTTTCCTGCTTCGGTCATAGAGACCTTGATCCAGGCACGTAAGCCTGTAACTAGAAATATTTACCATAAGATATGGCGTAAATATCTCTATTGGTGTGACTCCAAGGGCTACTCATGGAGTAGAGTTAGGATTCCCAGAATTTTGTCTTTTCTCCAAGAAGGTTTGGAGAAGGGTTTATCGACAAGTTCCCTAAACGGTCAGATCTCTGCCTTATCTATTTTGTTACACAAACGTCTGGCAGATGTCCCAGATGTACAATCTTTTTGTCAGGCCTTGGTTAGGATCAGGCCTGTTTTCAAACCAGTTACTCCTGCATGGAGTCTGAATTTAGTTCTTAAAGTTCTTCAAGAGGTTCCATTTGAGCCTATGCATTACTTAGATAATAAGTTGTTATCTTGGAAAGTTTTATTTCTTGTTGCTATTTCTTCAGCTCAAAGAGTGTCTGAGTTCTCGGCGTTGCAATACAATTCACCTTACCTTATTTTCCATTCAGATAAGGTAGTTTTACGTACTAAACTAGGGTTTCTTCCTAAGGTTGTTTCAGATCAGAAAATTAATCAGGAGATTGTTGTTCCTTCCTTGTGTCCTAATCCTCCTTCTCAGAAGGAACGTCTTCTGCACAATTTGTCCGTGCTTTAAAATTTTACTTACAAGCGACTAAGGACTTTCGTCAGTCGTCTTCTCTGTTTGTCATTTTCTCTGGAAAACTTAAGGGTCAGAAAGCTACGGCTACCTCTCTTTCTTTTTGGCTGAAGAGTATCATCCGTTTTGCATATGAGACTGCTGGACAGCAGCCTCCTGAAAGAGTTACGGCTCATTCCACTAGGGCTGTTGCTTCCTCATGGTCATTCAAAAATGAAGGTTCTGTAGAACAGATTTGCAAGGCTGCAACTTGGTCCTCTCTTCACACTTTTTCTAAATTTTATAAATTTAAAACTTTTGCCTCAGCTGAGGCTGCTTTAGGGAGAAAGGTTCTTCAAGCAGTGGTGCCTTCTGTTTAGGTTCCCTGTCTTGTCCCTCCCTTATCATCCGTATACTCTATCTTTGGTATTGTATCCCACAAGTAAGGATGATGATCCGTGGACTCATCGTGTCTTTAAAAAGAAAAGAAAATTTATGCTTACCTGATAAATTTGTTTCTTTTTAGATACGATGAGTCCACAGCCCGCCCTGTTTTTTAGACAGTTTTTTTTTTTATTATAAACTTCAGACACCTCTGCACCTTGGCTTTTCCTTTCTCTTCCTAACTTCGGTCGAATGGGTGGGTGGGAAGGTGGGAGCTATTTAACAGCTCTGCTGTGATGCTCTTTGCCTCCTCCTGCTGACCAGGAGGTGAATATCCCACAAGTAAGGATGATGATCCGTGGACTCATCGTGTCTAAAAAGAAACAAATTTATCAGGTAAGCATAAATTTTCTTTTTAATGGATTTTAATGTTATATATAAGTATTGGTGGTGCAAAGTCACTGAAAAAAATCACCACAAATAAAATGTAAACATGCAAATTGCTACATCATAGTTGACATTAGCAACCAGTCATTCAGATCACAGAATGATAACCCTGTAATTGATGACGTCCAAAATATGGTGACCTCCTCAGAGAACTTGGAAATAGGCAGTGACTGGGAAGAATGATAATGCCTTGGAATAGATATCAGAGTGTGAAGTTTATTTTTTAATAGTACCCAGAAATTAATATAAATGTACTTTTTGTATAATATACTGGTCATTCTTATTATTTGAGACATATTAAAGGGATACTGAACCCACATTTTTTCTTTTGTGATTCAGATAGAGCATGGGATTTTCAGAAACTTTCTATTTTAATCCTATTATTAATTTTTCTTCGTTCTCTTGCTATCTTTATTTGAAAAAGAAGGCATCTAAGCTGTTTTTTTTGGTTCAGACCTCTGGACAGCACTTTTTTATTGGTGGATGAATTTATCCACCAATCAGCAAGAACAACCTAGGTTGTTCACCAAAAATGGGCCGGCATCTAAACTTACATTCTTGCATTTCAAATAAAGATACCAAGAGAATAAAGAAAATTTGATAATTGGAGTAAATTAGAAAGTTGTTTAAAATTTCATGCTCTATCTGAATCACAAAAGAAAAAATTTGGGTTCAGTGTCCCTTTAAGTAAACTATAAGGTGCCATGGATAGAAGAGCCTTTAAGAAAATAGATTTGTATTGTTATTTCCATCTAAAGGGGAGGAGAGTCCATGGCTTCATTCATTACTATTTGGAATTAAGAACCTGGCCACCAGGAGGAGGCAAAGACACCCCAGCCAAAGGCTTAAATAGCTCCCCCACTTCCCTCATCCCCCAGTCATTCTTTGCCTTTCATCACAGGAGGATGGCAGAGGAGTGCCAGAGTTTCGGAGTAGTCTCTTATGGAGGGTAGTACACTTCGCAGTGGGACTGGAGTTTTAAGTAGTCCTGTCAGCCTCTCAGTGAGAGCCTGGGTGAAAGTTAGAGTCCGGAGATGCAGGGAGAGTCTTTCTGCGAAACCATCCTGACTCATATTAGCAGCTCCATAAGCAATCAGCGTTGACGAGTTTCGCTGCCTGCTTTCTTCACTCAAGTCCATGTCAGGAGCGAGGTTACTAACCTGTGACACTTGAAGGGCCCTGTTCCTGTTCCACAGCGTAGATTCTGGTAAGATCATTTCATTTTTTATTAATAATGATAACATAGAAGTCAGGGTCACAGTGTGGCGCCTTTTTATCTTTACAGAATCAAGGGTTAATATTCCTGGAAGGGGGATTAGTGAACAGGGGGGTTTATGCATAATATTGTTTATTGTGTCATTGCTGCGTTATGTGCAAGATGAGGCTCTGGCAATGTATGGATTTTTTGGCACATTTTTCCCTACTGCCAGGCATTCCATGTGACTGGGTGTGGCTATCTATCCTTCCTGTTGATCTGTGGCGCAGGAGACGTAGCGGTTTCTGTAGTCCGGATCCTAGGAGGTGGTGAGTGCACCAGCTATTGGTGGTATAAAGGTGCCTTTTTAGTAAATAAAGTTAGTCTAAACAAACGCGCAAGCGATGGAGAACTCTGATGCGTTGGAAAGCTCTCCTTAATAAAGTCTCATTCCTGTGTTTATTGTGAGGAGGTTCTGGTAGATCATCCTGCTCAACTATGTTCCAGATGCCTTACAACATCTAAAAGTAAACGGATGTCTAGTACTACTGAGCTGTCCACCTCTGAGGGTTCTTTGTCCCGGGAGGTGCGTTCCCTACATTCATCTCCAATTACACATGCAGCGCCCTGGGGTCCAACCGTTACTCCTTCGGGAGAGATGCGTTGGCCATCAGACTTTGCGGACCAACTGGAATCGGAAGTTTCGAAAGTGATTTATGCCTTACCACCTTATGCTAAGTGCAAGCGTAGAGTTTATCATAGCGGCCCAGCCCAGGGTTTGTCCTCGCAGATGGAAGATCCAGAGGCTCTATATGATGACGAGGCCCACTCCGACTCTTCAGACGAGATCCCTCGAGGATAGTTCGTCGTTTCAGCACACAGGGTTTGTTTTTCAGCCAGCAGCGGTCGCTGGAGCTGCGACATATTGGTGTGAATCCCTATGTGAAATGGTCGAAGGGGAGACATCCATCGATGAGATACAGAAGATTAAGGTGCTGAAGATCGGCAATTCTTTCATCTGTAATGCCAATATGCAAATTTTTCGCCTGAATGCTGAGGTGTCGGGTTTTTCTGTTTTTGCGTGCAGGGCTCTGTGGCTAAAATCTTGGTCTGCGGACATCACCTCTAAGGCGAGACTGTTGTCCCTGTCTTTTCAAGGAAAGATCCTGTTAGGTCCAGGATTGGATTCGATTATATCCACGGTTACGGGAGGCAAGGGAGCTTGTTAAGCATAAGGGATCTACTTTTCGTCCCTTTCGTGTGGACAAGGCCCAGCACCAGCAACCCACCGTGAAAGTGGACCAGTCCAAGGGATCTTGGAAGCCAGCTCAATCTTGGAACAAGTCTAAGCAGAGCAAGAAGCCCTCTGAGACGAAATCTGCATGAAGGGGTGGCCCCCAAACGGTCTCCGGATCAAGTAGGGGGCAGATTATCTCTATTCTAAGACGCATGGTTGCAGGATGTTCAGGACCTTTGGGTTCTAGAAGTGGTTTCCCAGGGTTACAGGATAAGGTTCAGATCCCAGCCGTCCGAGGGCAGATTCCTCCTGTCAAACCTATCTTCAAGACCAGAGAAGAGAGAGGCCTTTCTAGAGTGTGTGAGAGATCTCACCTCTCTGTGTTATCATACCAGTACCCCTAGCAGAAAGGGGTCTAGGGTACTATTCCAACCTTTTTGTGGTTCCAAAGAAGGAGGGCACATTCCGCCCGATTCTAGACCTAAAGTGTTTAAAAATGTTTCTGAGTGTTCCATCATTCAAAATGGAAATGATCAGATCTATTCTGCCCCTAGTTCAAGAGGGACAGTTCATGACATCTATACACTTGAAGGACGCCTACCTTCATGTGTTAATCCACAGGGACCACTTCAGGTTCCTAAGATTTGCATTTCTGGACCAACATTTCCAGTTTGTGGCCCTTCCTTTTGATCTTGTAAAGGTTCTTGGGGCGCTGCTTGCAGTGGCCAGATCCAGGGGCATTGCGGTGGCGCCTTACCTGGACGACATAATAGTTCAGACGCCATCGCTCAGCCTCGCAGAGGATCATTCAAGGGATCTTCTTCTTCTGCTCCAATCTCATGGTTGGAAGATCAACTCAGGAAAGAGTTCCCTGGTTCCCAGCAACAGGGTGGAGTTCCTGGGCACGATAATAGACTCTCTGTCTATGAAGATATTTCTCACCGATCAGCAGCGCAAGCCTGTCGGTGGCTCAGTGTATGGAGGTGATAGTTCTCATGGTGTCAAACATAGATGTCATCCATTCACCAGGTTCCATCTCAGACCTCTTCAATTCTGCAATTATGTTGAGACAGTTGAACAGCGATCATTCAGATCTATCACAGCTGATATCCATGGATGCTCGGACTCGGAACTCCCTCTCTTGGTGGATTCGTCCGGAGCAACTGTCCATGGGGACATCCTTTTTGCAACAGTCCTTGGAGATTGTGACCACGAACGCCAGTCTGGGGAGCTGTTTGGGGTTCCAGGATGGCACAAGGAAAGTGGTCCTGGGAGGAGTCTCTCCTTCCGTTCAACATCCTAGAACTACGAGCAATTTACAATGCTCTGAAGGCATGGCCTTCTCTGGAGTCGGTCAGTTGCATTAGATTCCAGGCAGACAACATTACCTCGGTGGCTTACATCAACCATCAGGAGGGTACGAGGAGCTTCCTCGCAATGAGGGAGGTGTCTCAGATTCTGGAGTGGGCGGAGTCCCATGACTGCTCGCTCTCAGCGATTCACATTCCAGGTGTGGACAACTGGAAAGGGGACTTTCTTAGTAGACAATCCTTCCATCCAGGGGAATGGTCTCTTCACCCAGAGATGTTTGCGGAGATTTGTCACAGATGGGGAGCATCAGAGATCGATCTCATGGCGTCCAAATTCGATTGTAAGCTACCTCAATATGGGTCGAGGTCCATTGATCCCCAGGTGGAGCTGATAGATGCCTTAGTGGTTCCTTGGGGATTCAGCCTAGCTTATATTTTTCCATCATACCACTTCTACCTCACGTAGTGGCACGCATCAAACAGGAGTGGGCCCCGGCTATTCTGATTGCTCCTTTGTGGCAGCGGAGGACGTGGTTTGCGGATCTGGTGGGGATGTCATCCTCTCCGCTGTGGAGGTTACCCTGTCGCAGGGATCTGCTGTCACAGGGCCCCTTTCAACATCAAAATCTAGATTCTCTGAGGCTGTGTGGATATTGAACACCTAGTCTTAGCCAAGAGAGGCTTTTCAGAAAGTGTGATTGATACTCTAATATAGGCAAAGAAGCCAGTCACTCTTCGCATCTACCATATTCCTGAAAGGGGGATTATTGAACAGGGGGGTTTATACATAATATTGTTTATTGTGTCATTGCTGCGTTATGTGCAAGATGAGGCTCTGGCAATGTATGGATTTTTTGGCACATTTTTCCCTACTGCCAGGCATTCCATATGACTGGGTGTGGCTATCTATCCTTCCTGTTGATCTGTGGCGCAGGAGACGTAGCGGTTTCTGTAGTCCGGGTCCTAGGAGGTGGTGAGTGCCCCAGCCATTGGTGGTATAAAGGTGCCTTTTTAGTAAATAAAGTTAGTCTAAACAAACGCGCAAACGATGGAGAACTCTGATGCGTTGGAAAGCTCTCCTTAATAAAGTCTCATTCCTGTGTTTATTGTGAGGAGGTTCTGGTAGATCAGCCTGCTCAACTATGTTCCAGATGCCTTGATAAAATTACAACATCTAAAAATAAACGGATGTCTAGTACTACTGAGCTGTCCACCTCTGAGGGTTCCATCCAGGGGACTGGTCTCTTCACCCAGAGATGTTTGCGGAGATTTGTCACAGATGGGGAGCATCGGAGATAGATCTCATGGCGTCCAAACTCGATTGTAAGCTACCTCAATATGGGTCGAGGTCCATTGATCCCCAGGCGGAGCTGATAGATGCCTTAGTGGTTCCTTGGGGATTCAGCCTAGCTTATATTTTTCCATCGTTACCACTTCTACCTCGCGTAGTGGCACGCATTAAACAGGAGTGGGCCCCGGCTATTCTGATTGCTCCTTTGTGGCAGCGGAGGACGTGGTTTGCGGATCTGGTGGGGATGTCATCCTCTCTGCTGTGGAGGTTACCCTGTCGCAGGGATCTGCTGTCACAGGGCCCCTTTCAACATCAAAATCTAGATTCTCTGAGGCTGTGTGGATATTGAACACCTAGTCTTAGCCAAGAGAGGCTTTTCAGAAAGTGTGATTGATACTCTAATACAGGCAAAGAAGCCAGTCACTCTTCGCATCTACCATATGGTGTGAAGGACTTGTCCTGCTGTGAGAAGCATGGATATCCTTGGCATAAGGTGAAGGTATCCAAGATTTTGTCCTTTCTCCAAGAACGTTTGTAGAAGGGTGTTGCCGCTAGTTCCTTAAAGGGACAGATTTTGGCATTATCAGTTTTGTTGCATAGAAGACTCGCTGAGCTCCCTGACATTCAATCTTTTGTTCAGACTCTGTCTAGAATCAGGCCTGTCTTTAGACAGTCGGCTCCACCTTGGAGCTTAAACTTAGTCCTTAAGGTTTTGCAGAGGGTTCTGTTTGAACCTATGCATTCCATAGACATTAAGATTCTGTCTTGGAAGGTTCTCTTACTGTTGGCTATTGCATCGGCACGCAGAGTATCTTAACTAGCTGCCTTGCAATGTGATCCTCCTTATCTGGTGTTTTGTGCGGATAAGGCTGTACTTATCACTGGGTTGGGGTTTCTCCCCAAGGTGGTGTCTAACCGTAACATCAATCATAAAATATTTGTTCCTTCCTTGTGTCGTAACCCTTCTTCTTCAAATGAGAGGTTACTTCATAACCTGGATGTGGTTCGTGCCTTGAAGTTCTATCTTCAGGCTACAAAAGATATTAGACAGTTTGCATCTTTTTTTGTGGTGTATTCTGGGAAGCGCAAGGGGCAAAGGGCCTCTGCTACTTCTTTGTCTTTTTGGTTGAGGAGCTTGATTTGCTTGGCTTATGAGACAGCGGGACATAAGCCTCCTCAGAGGATCACGGCTCATTCAACTAGTGCTGTGGCTTCGTCTTGGGCCTTCAAGAATGAGGCCTCTATGGAGCAAATTTGTAAGGTGGCTACCTGGTCCTCCTTACACACTTTAACAAATTTGACGTTATTGCTTCTGTGGATGTTGTTTTTGGGAGAAAGGTTTTGCAGGCTGTAGTGCCCTCAGATAAGGGTCCGCCTTTTGCCCTCACGGTTTCATTCAGTGTCCTCTAGAGCTTGGATATATGTTCCCAATAGTAATGAATGAAGCCGTGGACTCTCCTCCCCTTTAGATGGAAAACATAAATTATGCTTAGCTGATAATTTCGTTTCCATTGAGGGGAGGAGAGTCCACGGCTCCTGTCCCTATCTCCATTGGGCGGCCCTAAATTTATTCATTTTTTGGCACCTTTTTTATCCTGATATTTCTCCTACTGTTCCTGGTTCCCTCGGAAGAATGACTGGGGGATGAGGGAAGTGGGGGAGGTATTTAAGCCTTTGGCTGGGGTGTCTTTGCCTCCTCCTGGTGGCCAGGTTCTTAATTCCCAATAGTAATGAATGAAGCCGTGGAATCTCCTCCCCTCGATGGAAACAAAATTATCAGGTAAGCATAATTTATGTTTTCTATAGACTTTATCTTGAAATATTTTGCAATACTCACTACTTATATTGATTTATAACATATAGTTTTAAGTTTGTAAGAATACAATCACAGTATTCATTTTACTGTTATTTGTTGCACAATTATCCCTCGAATCCACCAGGATTACATTCAATAAATCCACTTTGGATATGCTCTGTAAAATATCCTCTGCGCTGTGTAATACTTGTAATAACCCCTAGTGTCACCTCACTAAACACTTGTACACTCTTCACTTTTTACCAACAATCCCAGGTAAATATTGTATGTGTAGTTCTACAGAAATATAGCCACTATACTGTACTCATAGTAATTCCAGGCTAAATGATTTTCCAGACACTCAGTTATTTACCAGAGAGAGAGCTTTAATTAGAATCTGCCCAAATTACAGAAAGGTTACAGAGACAGTTACATAAAGAGGTTTCCAGTCATACTCCCAAACACACAATGTATCCTATCTAACAGTTATTGCAGGGTGTCTGTGTGCGCACTTACCAAAACCCTTTCTTCCTATCTAGAATGACTGTGTGGTTGCATGTGTGTTTTTGTGTATGTGAATACATGTGTGTGTAGTGTCAGTGTGTGTGTGCGCACTTACCAAAACCCTTTCTTCTTATCTAGAATGACTGTGTGTTTTTGTGTATGTGAATACTTGTGTGTGTAGTGTCAGTGTGTGTGTGTGTGTGTGCGCACTTACCAAAACCCTTTCTTCCTATCTAGAATGACTGTGTGGTTGCATGTGTGTTTTTGTGTATGTGAATACATGTGTGTGTGTGCGCACTTACCAAAACCCTTTCTTCCTATCTAGAATGACTGTGTGGTTGCATGTGTGTTTTTGTGTATGTGAATACATGTGTGTGTGTGTGTGCGCACTTACCAAAACCCTTTCTTCCTATCTAGAATGACTGTGTGGTTGCATGTGTGTTTTTGTGTATGTGAATACATGTGTGTGTGTGCGCACTTACCAAAACCCTTTCTTCCTATCTAGAATGACTGTGTGGTTGCATGTGTGTTTTTGTGTATGTGAATACATGTGTGTGTAGTGTCAGTGTGTCAGTGTGTGTGTGTGTGTGTGTGTGTATACCAACCAAACTTCCATCAAAACTGTCCCCTATCGCTCTCAGCTGTCCTGCTTATATCTTGAGATCTTTCTTTGCTTTGGACAAGCTGACTTTCTTGGTTCTTGTAAAGACCTTGGGGTCTATTTATTATTGTACGAGTGGGCATGATCCGATATTGCGGCTTATGTCCGCTACACATTGATAAATGCCGACAGCATACGCTCTCTGCATTTATCATTGCACCAGCAGTTCTGGTGAACTGCTGGTGCAATACCGCCCCCTGCAGATTCGGGGTGTCATTTTCTGTCCACCGCGTCAGAGCAGTCGTACAAGTTATGGAGCAGCGGTCTTTAGACGAGCGAGCCTTCATACGGAGCTTGATAAATATGCCTCCTTGTCTCTTTGTTGTTAGTTTTATCTACCTGTGTCAATTATCACATCCTTCCATTGAATGTAGACCGTTGTTACACATATACACAGACACACATCTTTTATATATATATTCTATATTAGTTATATGCATATATACACCTACACTATTATGCAGTTTGCTATTTTTCTTCCTGTTTTTGCTAATGAAATTCAGAACAACATTTAGCTGAGCTATGAGCAGCTGACATCTGATCCAATAATTATATTTACAGACACCTCATTCTCAGAAAGGATAACAGTTTAAATATGTTATGAATAAATATACATCAACAACAAATACTGATAAATAAACCAATTTTGTACACTGTTCATGTATTCTATTCTAAGAATGCTATCTTTATCCATAATCTCTGTCGTTTTAAAAAACAGTAACTTACAAGAAATTTTGATTTGTGGGGCTAGCCCCCCCATCCCCCCCATGTAATACATAAAATCTCTGTAATTGTGAGATTGAACAAAACTGACTGATCATACCCGATCTAACAAATATTTATCAAATAAATTAGCTTTTTGACCAACTTTTTGTTAAGGGGGGCTGAAGACTGGTTAGCCCCCACCAAATTATTGTTAATACCTGCTTTTGCTTGCTAGAGCTAACATAATAAACCCTTGAGCTAACCTGATCAGTGGTTTATTAGGTTAGCTCTATATTATCATAAAGGTCTATTAGCCTGAATGATTTTTTTGGTCTGAATTTTTTAAATGGGCTACTAGCCCCCTAATGTAATACGTTTTTATATTTCTGTAAGTATGTTAGATCTAACAAACCAGCTGGCTCATCTCACCTGATCTAGCAAATATCCATCAAATAATATAACAGTATGTCAATTTTTTGTTATCAGGGGCTGGCACCCCATATTGAATACATAGAAGCTCCCATAATATAAGTAATATTACCACCTTTTGCAAGTTAGATCTAATGTTATAAACACTTGCTCTAACCTTATCTAACAAAGATCCATTAGCCTGAATTTATTTTTTAACTTGAAATATTTAAGTGGGTGGGCTAGCCCCCCTAATTTTATACCTAATATCTCTGTAATTATGTTAAATCTAACAAACAACTGACTGATCATACCTGATCTAACAAATATCTATCAATTTATGTAACTTTTTGTCCATTTTTTTCTTAAGGGGGGCTGATGACCGGTTAGCCCCCCCACCAAATAATTCTTAATACAACTTCTTGTATGTTAGTTCTAAAGAAAACAACAATTGATCTAACCTGATCTTACAAAGATATAACCAACTAAATGAGGTTTGTTTTAAAATTTTGATTTGTGGGGGGCTAACTCGGCTGAGGTCTGTAAACATCTTGAGATTTTAATGTACAATATTTAGTTATTCATAGTAAAACTCAGGCCTGGATTGGCTCCTCCAAACAAGGCAAGTAGTAGGTGGAGTTTGGCTGCTGAAAATAGGTGCAGCAAAAGGGTGTTAATTTGCTTTAAAAATATTTACACTTGGATGTTACGTTATTCTATAGCAACACAACAGAACTGTCTTGTAATTACACAGTGTTTACTGTTCCTTTACTGTATTTTAATAGTATAGCTCAAATGGAAAGTAAACTCCTTGTAATTACAAGACAGTTCTGTTATGTTGCTATAGAACAACATATTAGACGAGTCATAACATTTTAGAACAAAATAACATCCTTTTTACTAACATTATTTATCAATATCCAAACTACACCCCCTATTTGCCTTATTCTGAGGAGGCAATCTGGGCTTTAGTCCACAGACAACAAGGCTAGCCACATTCATAATGTTAGTACAAAAGAGAATTGTTTTGCAGTTGTTATCTGATATAAAGCAAATTAGGGACATGTGTGTAGCAAGGTTAGTCTTGAGAAGGCAGCAGGATTCATTTCATGTTCTGAGAATGAAAAAAAAAACATAATTTATGTAAGAACTTACCTGATAAATTAATTTCTTTCATATTAGCAAGAGTCCATGAGCTAGTGACGTATGGGATATACATTCCTACCAGGAGGGGCAAAGTTTCCCAAACCTCAAAATGCCTATAAATACACCCCTCACCACACCCACAAATCAGTTTAACGCATAGCCAAGAAGTGGGGTGATAAGAAAAAAGTGCGAAAAGCATAAAAAATAAGGAATTGGAATAATTGTGCTTTATACAAAAAAATCATAACCACCACAAAAAGGGTGGGCCTCATGGACTCTTGCTAATATGAAAGAAATGAATTTATCAGGTAAGTTCTTACATAAATTATGTTTTCTTTCATGTAATTAGCAAGAGTCCATGAGCTAGTGACGTATGGGATAATGACTACCCAAGATGTGGATCTTCCACGCAAGAGTCACTAGAGAGGGAGGGATAAAATAAAGACAGCCAATTCCGCTGAAAATAATCCACACCCAAAATAAAGTTTAAATCTTATAATGAAAAAAACTGAAATTATAAGCAGAAGAATCAAACTGAAACAGCTGCCTGAAGTACTTTTCTACCAAAAACTGCTTCAGAAGAAGAAAACACATCAAAATGGTAGAATTTAGTAAAAGTATGCAAAGAAGACCAAGTTGCTGCTTTGCAAATCTGATCAACCGAAGCTTCATTCCTAAGCGCCCAGGAAGTAGAAACTGACCTAGTAGAATGAGCTGTAATCCTTTGAGGCGGAGTTTTACCCGACTCGACATAAGCATGATGAATTAAAGATTTCAACCAAGATGCCAAAGAAATGGCAGAGGCCTTCTCACCTTTCCTAGAACCGGAAAAGATAACAAATAGACTAGAAGTCTTTCGGAAATTCTTAGTAGCTTCAACATAATATTTCAAAGCTCTAACTACATCCAAAGAATGCAATGATCTCTCCTTAGAATTCTTAGGATTAGGACACAATGAAGGAACCACAATTTCTCTACTAATGTTGTTAGAATTCACAACCTTAGGTAAAAATTTAAAAGAAGTTCGCAACACCGCCTTATCCTGATGAAAAATCAGAAAAGGAGACTCACAAGAAAGAGCAGATAATTCAGAAACTCTTCTAGCAGAAGAGATGGCCAAAAGAAACAAAACTTTCCAAGAAAGTAATTTAATGTCCAATGAATGCATAGGTTCAAACGGAGGAGCTTGAAGAGCCCCCAGAACCAAATTCAAACTCCAAGGAGGAGAAATTGACTTAATGACAGGTTTTATACGAACCAAAGCTTGTACAAAACAATGAATATCAGGAAGATTAGCAATCTTTCTGTGAAAAAGAACAGAAAGAGCAGAGATTTCTCCTTTCAAGGAACTTGCAGACAAACCTTTATCCAAACCATCCTGAAGAAACTGTAAAATTCTCGGAATTCTAAAAGAATGCCAGGAAAAATGATGAGAAAGACACCAAGAAATGTAAGTCTTCCAGACTCGATAATATATCTTCTTAGATACAGATTTACGAGCCTGTAACATAGTATTAATCACAGAGTCAGAGAAACCTCTTTGACTAAGAATCAAGCGTTCAATCTCCATACCTTTAAATTTAAGGATTTGAGATCCTGATGGAAAAAAGGACCTTGCGACAGAAGGTTTGGTCTTAAGGGAAGAGTCCACGGTTGGCAAGAGGCCATCCGGACAAGATCCGCTTACCAAAACCTGTGAGGCCATGCTGGAGCCACCAGCAGAACAAACGAGCATTCCTTCAGAATCTTGGAGATTACTCTTGGAAGAAGAACTAGAGGTGGAAAGATATAGGCAGGATGATACTTCCAAGGAAGTGACAATGCATCCACTGCTTCCGCCTGAGGATCCCTGGATCTGGACAGATACCTGGGAAGTTTCTTGTTTAGATGAGAAGCCATCAGATCTATTTCTGGAAGTCCCCACATTTGAACAATCTGAAGAAATACCTCTGGTTGAAGAGACCATTCGCCCGGATGTAACGTTTGGCGACTGAGATAATCCGCTTCCCAATTGTCTATACCTGGGATATGAACCGCAGAAATTAGACAGGAGCTGGATTCCGCCCATACCAGTATTCGAGATACTTCTTTCATAGCCAGAGGACTGTGAGTCCCTCCTTGATGATTGATGTATGCCACATTTGTGACATTGTCTGTCTGAAAACAAATGAACGATTCTCTCTTTAGAAGAGGCCATGATTGAAGAGCTCTGAAAATTGCACGGAGTTCCAAAATATCACCTCCTGAGATTCCCAAACCCCTTGTGCTGTCAGAGACCCCCAAACAGCTCCCCAACCTGTCAGACTTGCATCTGTTGAAATTACAGTCCAGGTCGGAAGAACAAAAGAAGCCCCCTGAACTAAACGATGGTGATCTGTCCACCACATCAGAGAGTGTCGTACAATCGGTTTTAAAGATATTAATTGAGATATCTTTGTGTAATCCCTGCACCACTGGTTCAGCATACAGAGCTGAAGAGGTCGCATGTGAATTTCCATGCATAAGGCTACCGAAGGGAATGATTGTGACTGAAGGTTTCGACAAGCTGAGATCAATTTTAGACGTGTCTTGTCTGTCAGAGACAGAGTCATGGACACTGAATCTATCTGGAAACCTAAAAAGGTTACCGTTGTCTGAGGAATCAATGAACTTTTCGGTAAATTGATCCTCCAACCATGATCTTGAAGAAACAACACAAGTTGATTCGTATGAGATTCTGCTAAATGTGAAGACTGAGCAAGTACCAAGATATCGTCCAAATAAGGAAATACCACAATACCCTGTTCTCTGATTACAGAAAAATTCTTGGAGCTGTTGCTAGGCCAAACGGCAGAGCCACAAACTGGTAATGCTTGTCTAGGAAAGAGAATCTCAGAAACTGATAGTGATCTGGATGAATCGGAATATGCAGATATGCATCCTGTAAATCTATTGTGGACATATAATGCCCTTGCTGAACAAAAGGCAGGATAGTCCTTATAGTTACCATTTTGAATGTTGGTATCCTTACATAACGATTCAATATTTTTAGATCCAGAACTGGTCTGAAGGAATTCTCCTTCTTTGGTACAATGAAGAGATTTGAATAAAACCCCAGCCCCTGTTCCAAAACTGGAACTGGCATAATTACTCCAGCCAACTCTAGATCTGAAACACATTTCAGAAATGCTTGAGCCTTCGCTGGATTTACTGGGACACGGGAAAGAAAGAATCTCTTTGCAGGAGGCCTTATCTTGAAGCCAATTCTGTACCCTTCTGAAAAAATGTTCTGAATCCAAAGATTGTGAATTGAATTGATCCAAATTTCTTTGAAAAATCGTAAACTGCCCCCTACCAGCTGGGCTGGAATGAGGGCCGCACCTTCATGTGGACTTGGGAGCTGGCTTTGGTTTTCTAAAAGGCTTGGATTTATTCCAGACTGGAGATGGTTTCCAAACTGATACCGCTTCTGTGGGTGAAGGATCAGGCTTTTGTTCCTTATTGTGACGAAAGGAACGAAAACGATTATTAGACCTAAATTTACCTTTAGATTTTTTATCCTGTGGTAAAAAAGTTCCTTTCCCTCCAGTAACAGTTGAGATAATAGAATCCAACTGAGAACCAAATAATTTATTACCCTGGAAAGAAAGGGAAAGCAAAGTTGACTTAGAAGACATATCAGCATTCCAAGTTTTAAGCCATAAAGCTCTTCTAGCTAAAATAGCTAGAGACATATACCTGACATCAACTCTAATGATATCAAAGATGGCATCACAAATAAAGTTATTAGCATGTTGAAGAAGATTAACAATGCTATGAGAATTATGATCTGTTACTTGTTGCGCTAAAGCTTCTAACCAAAAAGTTGAAGCTGCAGCAACATCCGCTAAAGATATAGCAGGTCTAAGAAGATTACCTGAACATAAGTAAGCTTTTCTTAGAAAGGATTCAATCTTCCTATCTAAAGGATCCTTAAAGGAAGTACTATCTGCCGTAGGAATAGTAGTACGTTTAGCAAGAGTAGAGACAGCCCCATCAACCTTAGGGATTTTGTCCCAAAACTCTAATCTATCAGATGGCACAGGATATAATTGCTTAAAACGTTTAGAAGGAGTAAATGAATTACCCAAATTATTCCATTCCCTGGAGATTACTTCAGAAATAGCATCAGGGACAGGAAAAACTTCTGGAATAACTACAGGAGATTTAAAAACCTTATTTAAACGTTTAGATTTAGTATCAAGAGGACCAGAATCCTCTATTTCTAATGCAATTAAGACTTCTTTAAGTAAAGAACGAATAAATTCCATTTTGAATAAATATGAAGATTTATCAGCATCAACCTCTGAGACCGAATCCTCTGAACCAGAGGAACCATTATCAGAATCAGAATGATGATGTTCATTTAAAAATTCATCTGAAAAATGAGAAGTTTTAAAAGACCTTTTACGTTTATTAGAAGGAGGAATAACAGACATAGCCTTCTTAATGGATTTAGAAACAAAATCTCTTATGTTAACAGGAACACTCTGAGTATTAGATTATGACGGAACAGCAACAGGTAATGTAACATTACTAAAGGAAATATTATCTGCATTAATAAGTTTGTCATGACATTCATTACAAACAACAGCTGGAGGAACAGATACCACAAGTTTACAGCAGATACACTTAACTTTGGTAGATCCAGCACCAGGCAGCGATTTTCCAGAAGTATCTTCTGACTCAGGGTCAATCTGGGACATCTTGCAATATGTAATAGAAAAAACAACATGTAAAGCAAAATTGATCAAATTCCTTAAATGACAGTTTCAGGAATGAGAAAAAATGCCAGTGAACAAGCTTCTAGCAACCAGAAGCAATAAATAATGAGACTTAAATAATGTGGAGACAATAGTGACGCCCATATTTTTTAAATGACGCCACATCCGGAACGCCGACACTTTTGGCGCAAAAAAAGTAAAAAATGACGCAACTTCCGGCGACACGTATGACGGCGGAAACAGAAAAAAAAAATTTGCGCCAAAAAAGTCAGTGCCAAGAATGACGCAATAAAATGAAGCATTTTCAGCCCCCACGAGCCTAACAGCCCACAGGGAAAAAAGTCAAATTTTAAGGTAAGAAAAAAATTGATTTATTCATATGCATTATCCCAAATATGAAACTGACTGTCTGAAATAAGGAACGTTGAACATCCTGAGTCAAGGCAAATAAATGTTTGAATACATATATTTAGAACTTTATATAAAAGTGCCCAACCATAGCTTAGAGTGTCACAGAAAACAAGACTTACTTACCCCAGGACACTCATCTACATGTAGTAGAAAGCCAAACCAGTACTGAAACGAGAATCAGTAGAGGTAATGGTATATATAAGAGTATATCGTCGATCTGAAAAGGGAGGTAAGAGATGAATCTCTACGACCGATAACAGAGAACCTATGAAATAGACCCCGTAGAAGGAGATCATTGAATTCAAATAGGCAATACTCTCCTCACATCCCTCTGACATTCACTGCACGCTGAGAGGAAAACCGGGCTCCAACCTGCTGCGGAGCGCATATCAACGTAGAATCTAGCACAAACTTACTTCACCACCTCCATAGGAGGCAAAGTTTGTAAAAACTGATTTGTGGGTGTGGTGAGGGGTGTATTTATAGGCATTTTGAGGTTTGGGAAACTTTGCCCCTCCTGGTAGGAATGTATATCCCATACGTCACTAGCTCATGGACTCTTGCTAATTACATGAAAGAAACTAAATTTTAAGAGCTAAATTACATGAAAGTGGGCAAAATAAATACTGAATGTAAATGTATTCATTAAACATAACAAAACATTTTATATAAAAATCTCAAGGTGTTCACTATCCATTTAAATAACATATACATAATAAAAATGCAAAGCAATAATTTTTGCTTGAATTTCAAACATGCTGTAATTTTTTTTTTGTGTGCACATAAAAAAAAAACAATGCACTCTCCTACAAAAATGTTTCTTGGAATTCTATTATTTATTTATTTATTTATTTATTAGGAGCCAATCCACTCCCCTTTGATTTTTTTTTTTTGCATTTTAGGTCTTATACAGAACTTCTCTAACCAGCTTTGCGTGGATGCACCATTGATCAACTTGACTGTGGAAAATGTCTTCTTGGAGCATGGAGTTGTATATGAATATATGAACACTGGTGGCATTAAGTGTCATGTCCTGGAGAAAATCATTGAACCAAGGGGATCATTTAGCATCACTGCCAAGGTACTTCAGAACCAGATGTGTGCTTAATCATCATCAAGTGTCCTAACAGAACCATAGTGAAGGACTTTAACCACACAAGTATAGCTGGGCCAACCATTGCTCAAAGCACTGGTTTTCAAACCTGTCCTCTGGTCTCCCCAACAGGCCAGGTTTTTGGGATTACCTTGAATGAGAGCAGGTAAAATAACTATGTTTACTAAGCAGCTGATTATTTCACCTGTGCTTTAGTTCAGATATCCTCAAAATGTGGACTGTTAGGCAGGCCTGAGGACAGGTTTGAAAATCAGTTGCTTAAAGGGACACTAAACCCAAAAATTTTCTTTCATGATTCAGATAGAGAATACAAATGTAAACAACATTACAATTTACTTCTATTATTTATTTTGCTTCATTTTTTAGATATCCTTAGTTGAAGAAAAATCAATGCACAGGGGTGAGCCAATCACACAAGGTTTCTAAGTGCAGCAACCAATCAGCAGCTACTGAGCCTATCTAGATATGCTTTTCAGAAAAGCATGTCAAGAGAATAAAACACATTGGATAATAGAAGTAAATTAGAAAGTTGTTTAAAATTGCATGCTCTTTCTAAATCATGAAAGAAAAAATGTGGGGTTTATGTCCCTTTAAAGGGACATACAACCCAAAAATGTTCTTTCATGATTTACTTCTATTATAAAATTCTTTGTTTTCTTATTATCCTTTGTGGAAAGTCAGGGATGTATGCTCAGGAGTGTGCACGTTTGCAACAATGTTATACCTTAGCAAGAGCACTAGATGGCAGCACTATTTCCTGTCATGCAGTGCTTCAGGCCTACTTAAGTATCTCAACAACAAAGAATAATATGGGATCAAATCAAATTTGATAATAGAATTGTATTTCTCTGAGTAATGAAAGAAACATTTTGGGTTTCATGTCCCTTTAAGTCATTTACTGACCCACCTGAGCCCTGTTTGGCCACTAATCAGCAAGCGCTACCCAGGTGCTGAACCAAAGATGAGCCGGCTCGTAAGTTTAAATTACTGCTTTTCAAATAAAGATACCAAGAGAACAAAGAAAATTAATAATAGGAGTAAATTAGAAAGTTGCTTAAAATAGCATGCTCTATTATGAAAGAAATTTTTTTGTGTAATTAGCAAGAGTCCATGAGCTAGTGACGTATGGGATATACATTCCTACCAGGAGGGGCAAAGTTTCCCAAACCTCAAAATGCCTATAAATACACCCCTCACCACACCCACAATTCAGTTTTACAAACTTTGCCTCCGATGGAGGTGGTGAAGTAAGTTTGTGCTAGATTCTACGTTGATATGCGCTCCGCAGCAAGTTGGAGCCCGGTTTTCCTCTCAGCGTGCAGTGAATGTCAGAGGGATGTGAGGAGAGTATTGCCTATTTGAATGCAGTGATCTCCTTCTACGGGGTCTATTTCATAGGTTCTCTGTTATCGGTCGTAGAGATTCATCTCTTACCTCCCTTTTCAGATCGACGATATACTCTTATATATACCATTACCTCTGCTGATTCTCGTTTCAGTACTGGTTTGGCTTTCTACAAACATGTAGATGAGTGTCCTGGGGTAAGTAAATCTTATTTTCTGTGACACTCTAAGCTATGGTTGGGCACTTTATTTATAAAGTTCTAAATATATGTATTCAAACATTTATTTGCCTTGACTCAGAATGTTCAACTTTCCTTATTTTCAGACAGTCAGTTTCATATTTGGGATAATGCATTTGATTTAATCATTTTTTCTTACCTTCAAAAATTTGACTCTTCCCTGTGGGCTGTTAGGCTCGCGGGGGCTGAAAATGCTTCATTTTATTGCGTCATTCTTGGCGCGGACTTTTTTGGCGCAAAAAATTCGTTTCCGTTTCCGGCGTCATACGTGTCGCCGGAAGTTGCGTCATTTTTTTGACGTTATTTTGCGCCAAAAATGTCGGCGTTCCGGATGTGGCGTCATTTTGGCGCCAAAAAGCATTTAGGCGCCAAATAATGTGGGCGTCTTATTGGCGCGAAAAATATGGGCGTCGCTTTTGTCTCCACATTATTTAAGT
Organism: Bombina bombina; assembly: GCF_027579735.1. Taxonomy (NCBI): domain Eukaryota; kingdom Metazoa; phylum Chordata; class Amphibia; order Anura; family Bombinatoridae; genus Bombina; species Bombina bombina. The sequence goes on from NC_069499.1 coordinate 1,060,458,886, forward strand.
CTCATTTTTCATTGCTTCTGGTTGCTAGAAGCTTGTTCTTTGGCATTTTTTCCCATTCCTGAAACTGTCATTTAAGGAATTTGATCAATTTTGCTTTATATATATGTTGTTTTTTCTCTTACATATTGCAAGATGTCTCACGTTGCATCTGAGTCAGAAGATACTACAGGAAAATCGCTGTCTAGTGCTGGATCTACCAAAGCTAAGTGTATCTGCTGTAAACTTTTGGTAGCTATTCCTCCAGCTGTTGTTTGTATTGATTGTCATGACAAACTTGTTAAAGCAGATAATATTTCCTTTAGTAAAGTACCATTGCCTGTTGCAGTTCCTTCAACATCTAAGGTGCAGAATGTTCCTGATAATATAAGAGATTTTGTTTCTGAATCCATAAAGAAGGCTATGTCTGTTATTTCTCCTTCTAGTAAACGTAAAAAATCTTTTAAAACTTCTCTCCCTACAGATGAATTTTTAAATGAACATCATCATTCTGATTCTGATGACTCTTCTGGTTCAGAGGATTCTGTCTCAGAGGTTGATGCTGATAAATCTTCATATTTATTTAAAATGGAATTTATTCGTTCTTTACTTAAAGAAGTACTAATTGCTTTAGAAATAGAGGATTCTGGTCCTCTTGATACTAATTCTAAACGTTTGGATAAGGTATTTAAAGCTCCTGTGGTTATTCCAGAAGTTTTTCCTGTTCCTAATGCTATTTCTGCAGTAATTTCCAAAGAATGGGATAAATTGGGTAATTAATTTACTCCTTCTAAACGTTTTAAGCGATTATATCCTGTGCCGTCTGACAGATTAGAATTTTGGGACAAAATCCCTAAAGTTGATGGGGCTATTTCTACCCTTGCTAAACGTACTACTATTCCTACGTCAGATGGTACTTCGTTTAAGGATCCTTTAGATAGGAAAATTGAATCCTTTCTAAGAAAAGCTTATCTGTTTTGATATTATCAGAGTTGATGTCAGGTTTATGTCTCTAGCTATTTTAGCTAGAAGAGCTTTATGGCTTAAAACTTGGAATGCTGATATGGCTTCTAAATCAACTTTACTTTCCATTTCTTTCCAGGGTAACAAATTATTTGGTTCTCAGTTGGATTCCATTATTTCAACTGTTACTGGTGGGAAAGGAACTTTTTTACCACAGGATAAAAAATCTAAAGGTAAAAGCAGGGCTAATAATCGTTTTCGTTCCTTTCGTTTCAACAAAGAACAAAAGCCTGATCCTTCATCCTCAGGAGCAGTTTCAGTTTGGAAACCATCTCCAGTCTGGAATAAATCCAAGCCAGCTAGAAAGGCAAAGCCTGCTTCTAAGTCCACATGAAGGTGCGGCCCTCATTCCAGCTCAGCTGGTAGGGGGCAGGTTACGTTTTTTCAAGGAAATTTGGATCAATTCTGTTCACAATCTTTGGATTCAGAGCATTGTTTCAGAAGGGTACAGAATTGGTTTCAAGATGAGACCTCCTGCAAAGAGATTTTTTATTTCCCGTGTCCCAGTAAATCCAGTAAAAGCTCAAGCATTTCTGAAATGTGTTTCAGATCTAGAGTTGACTGGAGTAATTATGCCAGTTCCAGTTCCGGAACAGGGGATGGGGTTTTATTCAAATCTCTTCATTGTACCAAAGAAGGAGAATTCCTTCAGACCAGTTCTGGATCTAAAAATATTGAATCGTTATGTAAGAATTCCAACGTTCAAGATGGTAACTGTAAGGACTATCTTGCCTTTTGTTCAGCAAGGGAATTATATGTCCACAATAGATTTACAGGATGCATATCTGCATATTCCGATTCATCCAGATCATTATCAGTTCCTGAGATTCTCTTTTCTGGACAAGCATTACCAGTTTGTGGCTCTGCCGTTTGGCCTAGCTACAGCTCCAAAATTTTTTACAAAGGTTCTCGGTGCCCTTCTGTCTGTAATCAGAGAACAGGGTATTGTGGTATTTCCTTATTTGGACGATATCTTGGTACTTGCTCAGTCTTTACATTTAGCAGAATCTCATACGAATCGACTTGTGTTGTTTCTTCAAGATCATGGTTGGAGGATCAATTTACCAAAAAGTTCTTTGATTCCTCAGACAAGGGTAACCTTTCTGGGTTTCCAGATGGATTCAGTGTCCATGACTCTGTCTTTAACAGACAAGAGACGTCTAAAATTGATTGCAGCTTGTCGAAACCTTCAGTCACAATCATTCCCTTCGGTAGCCTTATGCATGGAAATTCTAGGTCTTATGACTGCTGCATCGGACGCGATCCCCTTTGCTCGTTTTCACATGCGACCTCTTCAGCTCTGTATGCTGAAGCAATGGTGCAAGGATTACATGAAGATATCTCAATTAATATCTTTAAAACCGTTTGTTCGACACTCTCTAACATGGTGGACAGATCACCATCGTTTAATTCAGGGGGCTTCTTTTGTGCTTCCGACCTGGACTGTAATTTCAACAGATGCAAGTCTCACAGGTTGGGGAGCTGTGTGGGGATCTCTGACGGCACAAGGAGTTTGGGAATCTCAGGAGGTGATCAATATTTTGGAACTCCGTGCAATTTTCAGAGCTCTTCAGTTTTGGCCTCTTCTGAAGAGAGAATCGTTCATTTGTTTTCAGACAGACAATGTCACAACTGTGGTATACATCAATCATCAAGGAGGGACTCACAGTCCTCTGGCTATGAAAGAAGTATCTCGAATTTTGGTTTGGGCGGAATCCAGCTCCTGTCTAATCTCTGCGGTTCATATCCCAGGTATAGACAATTGGGAAGCGGATTATCTCAGTCGCCAAACGTTGCATCCGGGCGAATGGTCTCTTCACCCAGAGGTATTTCTTCAGATTGTTCAAATGTGGGAACTTCCAGAAATAGATCTGATGGCGTCCCATCTAAACAAGAAACTTCCCAGGTATCTGTCCAGATCCCGGGATCCTCAGGCGGAGGCAGTGGATGCATTATCACTTCCTTGGAAGTATCATCCTGCCTATATCTTTCCGCCTCTAGTTCTTCTTCCAAGAGTAATCTCCAAGATTCTGAAGGAATGCTCGTTTGTTCTGCTGGTAGCTCCGGCATGGCCTCACAGGTTTTAGTATGCGGATCTTGTCCGGATGGCCTCTTGCCAACCGTGGACTCTTCCGTTAAGACCAGACCTTCTGTCACAAGGTCCTTTTTTCCATCAGGATCTGAAATCCTTAAATTTAAAGGTATGGAGATTGAACGCTTGATTCTTGGTCAAAGAGGTTTCTCTGACTCGGTGATTAATACTATGTTACAGGCTCGTAAATCTGTATCTCGAGAGATATATTATAGAGTCTGGAAGACTTATATTTCTTGGTGTCTTTCTCATCATTTTTCTTGGCATTCTTTTAGAATACCGAGAATTTTACAGTTTCTTCAGGATGGTTTAGATAAGGGTTTGTCCGCAAGTTCTTTGAAAGGACAAATCTCTACTCTTTCTGTTCTTTTTCACAGAAAGATTGCTATTCTTCCTGATATTCATTGTTTTGTACAAGCTTTGGTTCGTATAAAACCTGTTATTAAGTCAATTTCTCCTCCTTGGAGTTTGAATTTGGTTCTGGGAGCTCTTCAAGCTCCTCCGTTTGAACCTATGCATTCATTGGACATTAAATTACTTTCTTGGAAAGTTTTGTTCCTTTTGGCCATCTCTTCTGCCAGAAGAGTTTCTGAATTATCTGCTCTTTCTTGTGAGTCTCCTTTTCTGATTTTTCATCAGGATAAGGCGGTGTTGCGAACTTCTTTTGAATTTTTACCTAAAGTTGTGAATTCCAACAACATTAGTAGAGAAATTGTGGTTCCTTCATTATGTCCTAATCCTAAGAATTCTAAGGAGAAATCGTTGCATTCTTTGGATGTTGTTAGAGCTTTGAAATATTATGTTGAAGCTACGAAATCTTTCCGTAAGACTTCTAGTTTATTTGTTATCTTTTCCGGTTCTAGAAAAGGCCAGAAAGCTTCTGCCATTTCTTTGGCATCTTGGTTGAAATCTTTAATTCATCTTGCCTATGTTGAGTCGGGTAAAACTCTGCCTCAAAGAATTACAGCTCATTCTACTAGGTCAGTTTCTACTTCCTGGGCGTTTAGGAATGAAGCTTCGGTTGACCAGATTTGCAAAGCAGCAACTTGGTCCTCTTTGCATACTTTTACTAAATTCTACCATTTTGATGTATTTTCTTCTTCTGAAGCAGTTTTTGGTAGAAAAGTACTTCAGGCAGCGGTTTCAGTTTGAATCTTCTGCTTATGTTTTTCGTTAAACTTTATTTTTGGGTGTGGATTATTTTCAGCAGGAATTGGCTGTCTTTATTTTATTGCTCCCTCTCTAGTGACTCTTGTGTGGAAAGATCCACATCTTGGGTAGTCATTATCCCATACGTCACTAGCTCATGGACTCTTGCTAATTACATGAAAGAAAACATATTTTATGTAAGAACTTACCTGATAAATTCATTTCTTTCATATTAGCAAGAGTCCATGAGGCCCGCCCTTTTTTTGTGGTGGTTATGATTTTTGTATAAAGCACAATTATTCCAATTCCTTATTTTATATGCTTTCGCACTTTTTTATCACCCCACTTCTTGGCTATTCGTTAAACTGAATTGTGGGTGTGGTGAGGGGTGTATTTATAGGCATTTTGAGGTTTGGGAAACTTTGCCCCTCCTGGTAGGAATGTATATCCCATACGTCACTAGCTCATGGACTCTTGCTAATATGAAAGAAATGAATTTATCAGGTAAGTTCTTACATAAATTATGTTTTATTTAGTTCAGTATCTCTTTAATGAACTAAAAACGCAGTTAAGGGTTTTATTTAATCTTGTGTTGGGCTGGTGTTAAGAGTATCAAAGCAAAAAAAAATGTTAAAAATTAAACTAGGTTGTTCCACAAAACCATAAGCGAAATTGAATGGTAATTGAATAGTTCCAAGAAATGTAATATATTCAAGAATATACATTGATTTTACAAAGACTTTCACTTTAGCTTTACACACAACCCTCGGTTTATAGTAAACCTATTGGGAAGTTGTTATTCTTTTCTGTGTGTGTAATTAATAACCAGTGAAATTGTATTATTTTTTCCTGTTAATCACATATTTTATGATGAACACAGCAGAAATAATTTACTTTGCATGGGTTTAAGAATTATGTCTATGATAGAGTATAAATACAAATGGCAGAAAAGTAACCCTCCTGACATTAGGAATCTGTTATACTACATTAAGAGTTATGGTGTTGTGTATATTCTAATCTAGGTAGTTGTTGTACAGACACCAGACATAAGGAAATCCAGAGCCTCTTATGAAATACATAGTGTGCTCCAGAATGTAAAGAGTTTTTGAGCAAAAGAGAGGTCTAGCTAGTGCCTTTTATCTTTTATTTCTTTAGATGTACCCCTATATTCTGTAAATTGTAAGCTATCTGCCTGTTGAGAAAAAACATTTCCACACTGTAATTTAGAGGTGTGACATAGATCAACAGAGGTGTCAAAGCAGTACGAAGAGCGTTTGTAATGGTAGTAATATATTCTTGTCATTACAATTACATTTTCTATACAATCAATGTGTCATTGTCTTAGGGTGTTTCCAGTCTAGTATCACATGATAAAGGAAGGAAGGAAATAGAACTGTTTTGCAGTTTAGTGACCCTTTTTTAATGTGCACTGTGGAGTGATTCTACAAATGTACACCCCTCACATTTTTGTAAATATTTTATTATATCCGTTTATGTGACAACACTGAAGAAATTACACTTTGCTACAATGTAAAGTAGTGAGTGTACAGCCTGTATAACAGTGTAAATTTTCTGTCCCCTCAAAATAACTCAACACACAGCCATTAATGTCTAAACCATTGGCAACAAAAGTGAGTACACCCCTAAGTGAAAATGTCCAAATTGGGCCCAAATTGTCAATATTTTGTGTGGCCACCATTATTTTCCAGCACTGCCTTAACCCTCTTGGGCATGCAGTTCACCAGAGCTTCACAGGTTGCCACTAGAGTCCTCTTCCACTCCTCCATGATGACATCACAGAGCTGGTGGATGTTAGAGACCTTGCGCTCCCCCACCTTCCGTTTGAGGATGCCCCACAGATGCTCAATAGGATTTAGGTCTGGAGACATGCTTGGCCAGTCCATCACCTTTGCCCTCAGCTTCTTTAGCAAGGCAGTGGTCGTCTTGAAGGTGTGTTTGTGGTCGTTATCATGTTGGAATACTGCCCTGCAGCCCAGTCGCCGAAGGGAGGGGATCATGCTCTGTTTGAGTATGTCACAGTACATGTTGGCATTCTTGGTTCCCTCAATGAACTATACCACCCCAGTGCCGGCAGCACTCATGCAGGCCCAGACCATGACACTTCCACCACCATGCTTGACTCTAGGCAAGACACAATTGTCTTTGTGCTCCTCACCTGGTTACCGCCACACACGCTTGACACCATCTGAACCCAATAAGTTTATCTTGGTCTCATCGGACCACAGGACATGGTTCCAGTAATCCATGTCCTTAGTCTGCTTGTCTTCAGCAAACTGTTTGCTGGCTTTCTTGTGCATCATATTTAGAAGAGGCTTCCTTCTGGGACGACAGCCATGCAGACCAATTTGATGCAATGTGCGGCGTATGGTCTGAGCACTGACAGGCTGACCCCCCACCCCCCACCCCTTCAACCTCTGCAACAATGCTGGCAGCACTCATATGTATATTTCCCAAAGACAACCTCTGGATTTGATGCTGAGCACATGCACTCAACCTCTTTGGTCGAGCATGGCAAGGTCTGTTCTTAGTGGAACCTGTCCTGTGAAACCACTGTATGGTCTTGCCCTGCAGCTCAGTTTCAGGGTCTTGGCAATCTTCTTATAGCCTAGGCCATCTTTATGTAGAGCAACAATTCTTGTTTTCAGATGCTCAGAGAGTTCTTTGCCATGAGGTTCCATGTTGAACTTCCAGTGACCAGTATGAGAGAGTGTGAGAGCGATAACACCAAATTTAACACACCTGCTCCCTATTCACACCCGAGACCTTGTAACACTAACGAGTCACATGACACCGGGGAGGGAAAATGTCTACTTGGGCCCAATCTGGACATTTCCACTTAGGGGTGTACTCACTTTTGTTGCCAATGGTTTAGACATTAATGGCTGTGTGTTGAGTTATTTTGAGGGGACAGCAAATTTACACTGTTATACAGGCTGTACACTCACTACTTTACATTGTAGCAAAGTATAAGTTCTTCAGTGTTGTCACATGAAAAGATATTATAAAATATTTACAAAAATGTGAGGGGTGTACTCACTTTTGTGAGATACTGTAAATAGCTCATGCGAACTAACATGAGAAAATAACAGGCAACTGAGGCCTATGACTATTTCATGTGAAGTGAGAAGATGACTGGGAAGTGAGGCCTATGAGTATTTCATGTGAAGTAAGAAGATGAAAGGCATGCAAGGCCTATGACTATTTCATGTGAATTAAGATGACAGGCAAGCGAGGCCTATGAGTATTTCATGTGGAGTATTTCATGTGAAGTGAGAAGATGACAGGCAAGCAAGGCCTATGACTATTTTATGTGAAGTGAAAAGATGACAGGAAAGTGAGGCCTATGAGTAGTTCATGTGAAGTGAGAAGATGACAGGAAAGTGAGGACTATGAGTATTTCATGTGAAGTGAGAAGATGACAGGAAAGTGAGGCCTATGAGTATTTCATGTGAAGTGAGAAGATGACAGGCAAGTGAGGCCTATGACTATTTCATGTGAAGTAAGAAGTGAAAAGATGACAGGCAAGTGAGGCCTATGAGCATTTTATGTGAAGTGAAAAGATGACAGACAAGTGAGGCCTATGAGTATTTCATGTAAAGTGAGAAGATGACTGGAAAGTGAGGCATATGACTATTTCATGTGAAGTGAGAAGATGACAGGAAAGTAATGCCTATGAGTATTTCATGTGAAGTGAGAAGATGACTGGAAAATGAGGCCTATGAGCATTTTATGTGAAGTGAAAAGATGACAGGCAAGTGAGGCCTATGAGTATTTCATGTGAAGTAAGAAGATGACTGGAAAGTGAGACATATGTCTATTTCATGTGAAGTGGGAAGATAACAGGCAAGTAAGGCCTATGAGTATTACATGTGACGTGAGAAGATGACTGGCAAGTGAGGCCTATGAGTATTTCATGTGAAGTGAGAAGATGACAGGAAAGTAAGGCCTATGAGTAAAAGCTTTGCCTATGAATATTTCACGGGAAGTGAGAAGATGACAGGCAAGTGAGGCCTATGAGTATTTCATGCGAAGTGAGAAGATGCCAGGCAAGTGAGGCCTATGACTATTTCATGTGAAGTGAGAAGATGACAGGAAAGTGAGGCCTATGAGTATTTCTTGTGATATAAGTTGAGGAAGGAAATAAGACAGCTTGTAAAGAAGGCATTAGGGTGTGCTAACGCAGAACAAATGTTTAACAGAGCAATTATTTTAGACAAAGTAAAAAATTATAAACTTTTAAATTTATAGATTCGTGCAACCAACTGAATCTACTTAGATGATTGCACAATAAAAAATAAAAAAAAGAGGGAGTGGCCAACACAGTCACCAGATCTCAACCCTATTGAACTGTTGTGAGAGAAGCTTGACCGTATGGTACATAAGAAGTGCCCATAAAGCAAATCTAACTCGTGGGAGGTGCTTCAGGAAGCATAGCGTGTAATCATTTCAGATTACCTCAACCAATTGACAACTACACATGGATAATTCTTTGATGATAGCAAATTTTGAAGGACACAATTATTATTTCACTTAGTTACTATATTTTCTATTCAAACTCATTTCATGTATGTTTTCATGGACAATAAGGATATGTCTAATTTTCCCTGAAACCTTTGAACGCCTATATATATATATGTGTGTGTGTATATATGTGTGGGGTTTTTTTAGTAAAAAAAAGAGCTTCCAGCATCTAGTTTTGCTGGAAGCATAAAATAGAACTATGTCCTGTTACTATGTCCTAAGAAGAAACAGTGTCCTAAATTACTGTCTATGTGATTAATTAACCATATATATTCATACTTTGCATACAAAAGTAACCTGTAGATATTCTTCCATTAGATTCTTAAAGCCTTTGTTGCGGATGACAATGAGTTTGTGAGCAACTGCAAGAGGCTAATTGCCATGAGTCGTTCAGTCATGACCATGCCGCAGTATGAGTTCAGGCAGATCTGCGACACTAAACTGGAAAACATCACCAGGAGAATATCGAACTATGAAGAGGTATTTTTTGTTTCAAAGAAAATGATAAACTTTCTTGTTTCATCAATTTAGTTAAGTATGTTTCAATTCCTTTTTTTTTTTTTTTTTTTTGTGTGGAGATTTTAGAATGATCAATCAAAACATGTTACCAAAAATATTGAATTTAATCTTCAGCAAGAGTAATTGGATAAAAAAAATATTTAATCCAGTAACTATTATCTTGTTTGAGCCTGTATTTTTGAGTAAATTTTTAGTATTAATTCTATTATAAAGTTCATCTTTTACAGCCAGGGCTGCGTTTCATTTCTTATTGAATTTTTATATGAAAAAAATAAATAAAATCTGCGCTTCCCCTTATGCTTCCTTTTTTACAATTGATTGAGAACTTTGCACCAAGGTTCAATATTAGCTTTTAGTCCATTTCTGAAAAGTTGTTTTAAAAGACCTATAATAACATTTTCTTAGACTTTCGGCTCGGTTGCATTTAAAGGGTTATTCAAAAACAAAATTTTCCTTTTTATTTTGAATTTCAAATTAAGTCTTGAATGTGATTTGAACCAGTAATGCTTAATAAAGCAGACAAGTGCTCTTCAGTTATCGCTGAAAGGGACATTTTACCAATATGTTAAATCAATTGAAAGTGATGCGGCATATGTCCAAAAAGCTGATTAGAAAATATCATGTGAACATCTCAGTGTAAAAAGAGAAGACACTTTGGGGTTGAATTATCATTGTGTAGGCTGACCATATTGCCACTTTAAAAAGGGACACATATGAAAAATACATGTCAGGGCTGTTTTCAGGGCTGTTTAAAGAAATGGTTTTGTATAAGAACCCTCACATATGTATTTTTCATATGTGTTCCTTCTTAAAGCGGCAATATGGTCAGCCTATCATTGTGCAAGCGGACATGATCCGATATTGCGGATCATGTCCGCTGCACATCGATAAATGCCGACAGCATACGCTCTCGGCATTTATCATTCCACCAGAAGTTCTTGTGAACTGCTGGTGCAATGCCGCCCCCTGCAGATTTGCGGCCAATCTGCCCCTAGCAGGGGGTGTCAATCAACCCAATTGTATTCAGTCGGGTTGTTTTGTGGCGCCTCAGAGCAGGCGGACAGGTTATGGAGCAGCGGTCTTTAGACCGCTGCTTTATAACTTGTGTTTCCGGCGAGCCTGAAGGCTCGCCAGAAACACGGGACATCAAGCTCCATACAGAGCTTGATAAATATGCCCCTTTATCTCACAATTTCTTCAGATTACTATAATAAGAGCTGTCATATGTATGGTGAAAACAAAAACAGCCAATCGACTTCACCTTTGCCAAATTGACACACTGCTTCACTGTGATCTCTTGGGATTTCACCATAATCTCATAAGATTTCATAGTATACTTCCTTAAACTGAGGAGGGAAATAAAGTGACTGTGCCTGCACATGCCAGATGCACACTCCCTTGAAATCATATTTCACAGAGAGGTGTATGAGAAGTATAAATAAAAATAGAGAATCGCTCAACCTGGCAACGAACAATAGCATAATAGCTTGTTCTATAACTAGTTACCACCCTAGAAGCAGCATCTTTTTGCTCAACATGTAACTTTCACAGAAAATAACTTTCCTGTAGTATATCAGTCTGATCCTGACTAAACAGTCCAATCCCGAAATACCAGGCAGTCCCTCTCTGAACTAGAGAAACTGCAAAATCCCAGATGTACGTTTCTGCCAAGTGTGGACCTCGTAAGTGTAGTGCAGTCATATCCTCCTAAGCACACTGAGCAACGGGTCCACATCTGGTTTCTCGCATCACCTTTAGGGAGACTTCCCTAAGTGTCATAATTTGCATAAATAAAAAGAAGAGAAGATGTCAACCTGGGAACGAACATCTGGACAGATAGCTCAGCATGCTAAGGCACTGTGGCTAAGCTCTGTAGCTCCCCGGCGAGGTCCACTCAGCCTTTCATCCTTCCGAGGTGGATAAAATGAGCAGCGCCTTGAGACCCTTACGGGTAATTAACCGCGCTTTACAAGTACCCAATACATACATACATGCATACATAATAGTTTGTTCTATGGCTAGTTACCACCCAAGGAGAAGCATCTTTTTGTTCAACATGTGCCTTTCACAGAGAAGAACTTTCCTGTAGTATATCAGTCTTGTCCTGACTTCACAGTACAGTCCAGCCCCGAAATACCAGGCAATCCCTCTCTGAACGCGAGAAACGGCAAAACCCCAGATGTACGTTTCCTGATATACTAGAGAAAAGTTCTTCTCTGTGAAAGGCACATATTGAGCAAAAAGAGGCTGCTTTTAAGGTGGTAACTAGCCATAGAACAAGCTATTATGCTATTGTTTATTGTCAGGTTGAGCGCTTCTCTCTTTTTATTTTTTTTATTAGTGTGTGAGAAGTGTCTGTAGGAGCTAACTTACTACTATGGAAAGACCGGGCAGGGTTAAATAATAAGACAGCACAATGTTAACAGAGCAGAGGAGACAGACTGTCTGATTTTATGCTGCTTCGTGTGTATTTATGCTTTATTTTCATGCTTTATAATATCACTTTCAAAGGACATTTTTCTTTTAGCATTCAGATAGAGCATACTATATTTTTAAACAATTTTTCAATTTACTCCTATTATCAATTCTTTTGGTACCCTTTATTAAGCTACTGGGAGCTAGCTGAACACATCAGTAAGCCAATGACAATGGACATATTGCAGCCACCAATCAGCTGCTCGCTCCCAGCTACCTAGGTATCCTTTTCAGTGAAGGACACCAAGAAAACGAAGCAAATTACATAATAGAAGTAAATTGAAAAGTTGTTTAAAATTGTATGTTCTATCTGAATCACAAAAGAAACCATTTAATTATCATGACCCTTATAGTTTAAATTTGATGATTAAAGTATGCCTATTTTTATTATGTTCAAATATTTTTTCGAGCAGTTGTTTGCTTGTCTTTGTGGTATCGTATTTTAAGTTAATGACCTAACACACTTTTTTTTTCATGTAGAGCTAACAGATTAGCCACATAAGTTCATATATATTTTAGCCAGTTTTCCTAGTAATTTCTAAAAGTTTTAGTTTCTATCAGACTAAGACCTTATCAATGTTTTATGTATCATGCATAAAATATTACATACAGTGTTCCTCTAACATTTGATGATACAATTAAGTTACTGCTTCCTAATAATTTGTTTACGCATGGTCTAAATGTGCAATATGTTACTCATCTGGCAATGGACTGAAATGCTCTGAACTGTATATGATCTGCTCTTTGTTTCAGTTTGCAAATGAACTCAAAATAAAAGTTAGTCCATGCTTTAAGCAAGCCACGACTGAACCGCACCCACTTCAAAGCATGGATTTCTGCCCTACAAACTGTCACATAAATCTCATGGAAGTTTCCTATCCAAAAAGCACTACGTCAGTTGGAAGGTCCTTCAGCATTCGTTTCGGGAGGAAAAACTCCTTCTTTGGTCTTGATCCAGATCAAGGTATGTGCTGTAAATCTGCCAAGCTCTTCACAGCATGAAATCAAATGCTTAAAACAGTAGTTTTTCATCATTACAATCCCTGGCCATATACTTACATCTTGTGATTACTGTTAGGAAACAGAAATTAAACAGTTAACTAAATTGATCGGGGAATATTAGAAAAACATTGTTAGAAAGCAACTCTATGAACTGTTGCTTGGAGATGACATCAAAGCCTAAAAGGGGGGAAAAAAATCAAAGCACTTTATTCTGATATTGGCGAGCGTGAATAAATACAATCTGACATTAAAGGGACAGTCGAGTCCAAAAAAAGCTTTCATGATTTAAATAGGGTATGTCATTTTAAACAACTTCCCAATTTACTTTTATCACCAATTTTGCTTTGTTCTATTGGTATTCTTGGTTGAAATCTAAACCTAGGAGGTTCGTATGCTAATTTCCTAGACCTTGAAGACTGCCTCTAATCTGAATGCATTTTGACCACTAGAGGGCGTAAAATCATGTGTGTCATATAGATAACATTGAGCTCATGCACGTGAAGTGACCTAGGAGTGAGCACTGATTGGCTAAAATGCAAGTCTGTCAAAAGAACTGAAATTAAAGAGGTAAAATGTGTATTATTATAACTGTGTTGGTTATGCAAAACTGGGGAATTGGTAATTAAGGGATTATCTTTCTTTTTAAACAACAAAAATTCTTGTGTTGACTGTCCCTTTAAATGTATACTGAAGATTCAGATTTATGGTTCTATCTGATTATTTTTATTTTATATATATATATTTTATTATTGATACTGTATAATTCTTGCCCAAATTCTCTTTATAAATAAAGAATTAAAAACAAAACAAAAAAAACACATAGTTAAAGTCCAGCTGGAAATTTGCAATCACTGCAGCTCCCAAACGGAACACAGCAGGTAATTGGCAGCGTTGGGCGACTGCAGCTACTGATTTACTCACCATCTGTTTCCTGATCGGGACCAGCAGTTCTCTGTTGCTCCCTTTGTGGGGGTTAAACACTGCTCGAGCATTAACTGCGCTAGAAGTAAGCTTTTTGCGTGCCTCGGGTTGCTCTCGTATTACAAGTTGAAAGTAAACAGTTTTTGCTCGCGGGCTAACCTGGCGCATGGAAAAAGCAGTGCTTAGAATATTGCTTATGATAATCTATTACCCCATAGAAATCAATGGAGCAAAGAAAAAAAAAAGAAAACCCTGCTTGTGCGCAAACCTGATTGCATATTCTCAAGTGCTCTAACCTGAAATTAAAATTAGTATTTCACATTCCGATGTTTTTCACATAGAAGAATATGTTCTATTTATTCATAAATACATATTTCTACATATATCTGATGGTATTTTGGTACAATATAAATCTATACCTATATATAGCCAGGAGATACAGCACTCTCACTATCCTTCAGAATCAAATATACCAAGGTGCAAAAAATATTATATTTGAAATATGAAGAAAATTGCACTCTGTTGATTTATAGAGAAAAAACGGTTTAATATCTGACGTTTCGAGGTCTGAGGAAGGGGTGAAAACCTTGAAACATCACATAGTAATATGTTTTTTCTTTATAAATCCAGAGAGTGCAATTTTCTTTATATTTATATATATATATATATATATATATATATATATATATATATATATATATATATATATATATATATACATAATTTAATATAGGTATAGATATATACAGGTATAATATATTTAGAACATTTAAATATGAAATATTTACAGTAAATAGACAGTATAACACTTTATTAAATATGAATATTGCATAAATATGATTTTACACGTTTTCATCTACCTATCTGTAAATAGCTCCAATGCATTAATATATATATATATATATATATATATATATATATATATATATACAGGGAGTGCAGAATTATTAGGCAAATGAGTATTTTGACCACATCATCCTCTTTATGCATGTTGTCTTACTCCAAGCTGTATAGGCTCGAAAGCCTACTACCAATTAAGCATATTAGGTGATGTGCATCTCTGTAATGAGAAGGGGTGTGGTCTAATGACATCAACACCCTATATCAGGTGTGCATAATTATTAGGCAACTTCCTTTCCTTTGGCAAAATGGGTCAAAAGAAGGACTTGACAGGCTCAGAAAAGTCAAAAATAGTGAGATATCTTGCAGAGGGATGCAGCACTCTTAAAATTGCAAAGCTTCTGAAGCGTGATCATCGAACAATCAAGCGTTTCATTCAAAATAGTCAACAGGGTCGCAAGAAGCGTGTGGAAAAACCAAGGTGCAAAATAACTGCCCATGAACTGAGAAAAGTCAAGCGTGCAGCTGCCAAGATGCCACTTGCCACCAGTTTGGCCATATTTCAGAGCTGCAACATCACTGGAGTGCCCAAAAGCACAAGGTGTGCAATACTCAGAGACATGGCCAAGGTAAGAAAGGCTGAAAGACGACCACCACTGAACAAGACACACAAGCTGAAACGTCAAGACTGGGCCAAGAAATATCTCAAGACTGATTTTTCGAAGGTTTTATGGACTGATGAAATGAGAGTGAGTCTTGATGGGCCAGATGGATTGGCCCGTGGCTGGATTGGTAAAGGGCAGAGAGCTCCAGTCCGACTCAGACGCCAGCAAGGTGGAGGTGGAGTACTGGTTTGGGCTGGTATCATCAAAGATGAGCTTGTGGGGCCTTTTCGGGTTGAGGATGGAGTCAAGCTCAACTCCCAGTCCTACTGCCAGTTTCTGGAAGACACCTTCTTCAAGCAGTGGTACAGGAAGAAGTCTGCATCCTTCAAGAAAAACATGATTTTCATGCAGGACAATGCTCCATCACACGCGTCCAAGTACTCCACAGCGTGGCTGGCAAGAAAGGGTATAAAAGAAGAAAATCTAATGACATGGCCTCCTTGTTCACCTGATCTGAACCCCATTGAGAACCAGTGGTCCATCATCAAATGTGAGATTTACAAGGAGGGAAAACAGTACACCTCTCTGAACAGTGTCTGGGAGGCTGTGGTTGCTGCTGCACGCAATGTTGATGGTGAACAGATCAAAACACTGACAGAATCCATGGATGGCAGGCTTTTGAGTGTCCTTGCAAAGAAAGGTGGCTATATTGGTCACTGATTTGTTTTTGTTTTGTTTTTGAATGTCAGAAATGTATATTTTTGAATGTTGAGATGTTATATTGGTTTCACTGGTAAAAATAAATAATTGAAATGGGTATATATTTGTTTTTTGTTAAGTTGCCTAATAATTATGCACAGTAATAGTCACCTGCACACACAGATATCCCCCTAAAATAGCTATAACTAAAAACAAACTAAAAACTACTTCCAAAACTATTCAGCTTTGATATTAATGAGTTTTTTGGGTTCATTGAGAACATGGTTGTTGTTCAATAATAAAATTAATCCTCAAAAATGCAACTGGCCTAATAATTCTGCACTCCCTGTATATATATATATATATATATATATATATATATATATATATATATATATATATATATATATATATGTCCTAAAGCCCATTCACATGGGCCATTTTTTGCAGTACAGCGGTCCAACCCCTTAAGCTCTCTCCCTCCCCCTCTCTTTTGCTCTCTCTCCCCCCTCTCTTTTGCTCTCTCTCCCCCCTCTCTTTTGCTCTCTCTCCCCCCTCTCTTTTGCTCTCTCCCTCCCCCTCTCTTTTGCGCTCTCTCTCTCTCTCCCCCTCTCTTTTGCTCTCTCGCTCTCTCTTTCCTCCTCTCTTTTGCGCTCTCTCTCTCCCCCCTCTCTTTTGCGCTCTCTCCCCCTCTCTTTTGCGCTATCTCTCCCCCTCTCTTTTGCGCTCTCCCCCCCCTCTCTTTTGCGCTCTCTCTCTCTCCCCCCTCTCTTTTGCGCTCTCTCCCTCCCCCCTCTCTTTTGCGCTCTCTCCCCCTCTCTTTTGCGCTATCTCTCCCCCTCTCTTTTGCGCTATCTCTCCCCCTCTCTTTTGCGCTCTCCCCCCCTCTCTTTTGCGCTCTCTCTCTCTCCCCCCTCTCTTTTGCGCTCTCTCCCTCCCCCCTCTCTTTTGCGCTCTCTCCCCCTCTCTTTTGCGCTATCTCTCCCCCTCTCTTTTGCGCTCTCCCCCCCTCTCTTTTGCGCTCTCTCTCTCTCCCCCCTCTCTTTTGCACTCTCTCCCTCCCCCTCTTTTTTGCGCTCTCCCCCCTCCCCCTCTCTTTTGCGCTCTCTCCCCCTCTTTTGCGTTCTCTTCCCCTCTTTTGCGCTCTCTCCCCCTCTCTTTTGCTCTCTCTCCCCCTTCTCTTTTGCGCTCTCCCCCCCTCTCTTTTGCGCTCTCTCCCCCCTCTCTTTTGCGCTCTCTCCCCCCTCTCTTTTGCTCTCTCTCCCCCTCTCTTTTTGCTCTCTCTCCCCCCTCTTTTGCTCTCTCTCCCCCCTCTCTTTTGCTCTCTCTTCCCCCTCTCTTTTGCTCTCTCTCCCCCCTCTCTTTTGCTCTCTCTCCCCCCTCTCTTTTGCGCTCTCTCTCCCCCCTCTCTTTTGCTCTCTCTCTCTCCCCCCTCTCTTTTGCGCTCTCTCTCCCCCCTCTCTTTTGCTCTCTCTCTCTCCCCCCTCTCTTTTGCGCTCTCTCCCTCCCCCTCTCTTTTGCGCTCTCCCCCCTCCCCCCTCTTTTGCGCTCTCCCCCCTCCCCCCTCTTTTGCGCTCTCTCCCCCTCTCTTTTGCGCTCTCTCCCCCTCTCTTTTGCGCTCTCTCCCCCTCTCTTTTGCGCTCTCTCCCCCTCTCTTTTGCGCTCTCTCCCCCTCTCTTTTGCGCTCTCTCCCCCCTCTCTTTTGCGCTCTCTCCCCCCTCTCTTTTGCGCTCTCTCCCCCCTCTCTTTTGCGCTCTCTCCCCCCTCTCTTTTGCGCTCTCTCCCCCCTCTCTTTTGCGCTCTCTCCCCCCTCTCTTTTGCGCTCTCTCCCCCCTCTCTTTTGCTCTCTCTCCCCCTCTCTTTTCGCGCTCTCTCCCCCCTCTCTTTTGCGCTCTCTCCCCCCTCTCTTTTGCGCTCTCTCCCCCCTCTCTTTTGCGCTCTCTCCCCCCTCTTTTGCTCTCTCTCCCCCCTCTCTTTTGCGCTCTCTCTCCCCCCTCTCTTTTGCGCTCTCTCTCCCCCCCTCTCTTTTGCGCTCTCTCTCCCCCCTCTCTTTTGCGCTCTCTCTCCCCCCTCTCTTTTGCGCTCTCTCTCCCCCCTCTCTTTTGCTCTCTCTCTCCCCCCTCTCTTTTGCTCTCTCTTTCCCCCCTCTCTTTTGCTCTCTCTCTCCCCCCACTCTTTTGCTCTCTCTCTCCCCCCACTCTTTTTTGCTCTCTCTCTCCCCCCACTCTTTTTTGATCTCTCTCTCTCCTCTCTCTCTCTCTCCTCTCTCTCTCTCTCTCTCTCTCTCTCTCTCTCTCCTCTCTCTCTCTCCTCTCTCTCTCTCTCTCTCTCTCTCCTCTCTTTCTCTCTCTCCTCTCTCTCTCTCTCTCTCTCTCTCTCTCTCTCCCTCTCCTCTCTTTCTCTCTCTCCTCTCTCTCTCTCTCTCTCTCTCTCTTTTTCTCTCTCTCACCCCTCTTTTGCTCTCTCTCTCCATCCCTCTCTTTTGTTCTCTCCCCCTCTTTTGTTCTCTCCCCCTCTTTTGTTCTCTCCCCCTCTTTTGTTCTCTCTCTCTCCCCCTCTCTTTTGTTCTCTCTCCCCCTCCTTTGTTCTCTCTCCCCCTCTGTTTTGTTCTCCCCCCCTCTTTTGTTCTCTCTCTCTCTCCCCCCTCTCCCCCCTCCCCTCTCTCTCTCTCTCTCTCCCCCTCTCTTCTTTTGCTCTCTCTCCCCTCTCTTCTTTTGCTCTCTCTCCCCCTTTCATTTTGCTCTCTCTCTTTCCCCCTCTTATTTTCTCTCTCCCCCTCTCTTTTGCTCTCTCTCTCCCCCCTCTCTTTTGCGCTCTCCCCCTCTCTTTTGCGCTCTCCCCCTCTCTTTTGCGCTCTCTCCCCCTCTTTTGCGCTCTCTCCCCCTCTTTTGCGCTCTCTCCCCCTCTTTTGCGCTCTCTCCCCCTCTCTTTTGCGCTCTCTCCCCCTCTCTTTTGCGCTCTCTCCCCCTCTCTTTTGCGCTCTCTCCCCCTCTCTTTTGCGCTCTCTCCCCCCCCTCTCTTTTGCTCTCTCTCCCCCCTCTCTTTTGCTCTCTCTCCCCCCTCTCTTTTGCTCTCTCTCCCCCCTCTCTTTTCGCGCTCTCTCCCCCCCTCTCTTTTCGCGCTCTCTCCCCCCTCTCTTTTCGCGCTCTCTCCCCCCTCTCTTTTCGCGCTCTCTCCCCCCTCTCTTTTCGCGCTCTCTCCCCCCCTCTCTTTTCGCGCTCTCTCCCCCCCCTCTCTTTTCGCGCTCTCTCCCCCCCTCTCTTTTCGCGCTCTCTCACCCCTCTCTTTTCGCGCTCTCTCCCCCTCTCTTTTCGCGCTCTCTCCCCCCTCTCTTTTGCGCTTTCTCCCCCCTCTCTTTTGCGCTCTCTTCCCCCTCTCTTTTGCGCTCTCTCCCCCCTCTCTTTTGTACTCTCTCTCCCCCCTCTCTTTTGTGCTCTCTCTCCCCCCTCTCTTTTGTGCTCTCTGTCCCCCCTCTCTTTTGCTCTCTCTCTCCCCCCTCTCTTTTGCTCTCTCTCTCCCCCCTCTCTTTTGCTCTCTCCCCCCCCCCCCTCTCTTTTTGCTCTCTCTCTCCCCCCTCTCTTTTGCTCTCTCCCCCCTCTCTTTTTTGCTCTCTCTCTACCCCCTCTCTTTTGCTCTCTCTCCTCTCTCTCCTCTCTTTCTCTCTCCTCTCTCTCCTCTCTTTCTCTCTCTCTCTCTCTCCTCTCTTTCTCTCTCTCTCTCTCTCCTCTCTTTCTCTCTCTCTCTCTTTTTCTCTCTCTCACCCCTCTTTTGCTCTCTCTCTCCATCCCTCTCTTTTGCTCTCTCTCTCCCCCTCTCTTTTGCTCTCTCTCCCCCTCTCTTTTGCTCTCACTCCCCCTCTCTTTTGCTCTCTCTCCCCCTCTCTTTTGCTCTCTCTCCCCCTCTCTTTTGCTCTCTCTCCCCCTCTCTTTTGCTCTCTCTCCCCCTCTTTTGTTCTCTCCCCCTCTTTTGTTCTCTCCCCCTCTTTTGTTCTCTCTCCCTCTCTTTTGTTCTCCCCCCCTCTTTTGTTCTCTCTCTCTCTCCCCCCCTCTCCCCCCTCCCCTCTCTCCCCCTCTCTCTCTCCCCCTCTCTTCTTTTGCTCTCTCTCCCGTTTTATTTTGCTTTCTCTCTTTCCCCCTCTTATTTTCTCTCTCCCCCTCTCTTTTGCTCTCTCTCTCCCCCCTCTCTTTTGCTCTCTCTCCCCCCTCTCTTTTGCTCTCTCTCCCCCCTCTCTCTTGCTCTTTCCCCTCTCTCTTGCTCTTTCCCCTCTCTCTTGCTCTTTCTCCTCTTGCTCTTTCCCCTCTCTTGCTCTTTCCCCTCTCTTGCTCTTTCCCCTCTCTTGCTCTTTCCCCTCTCTTTTGCTCTCTTATACTATCTTTAGCTCTTTCCCATCTCTTTTGTTCTCTCCCTCTCTTTCTATCTCTCCCCCTCTCTATCTCTCTCTCCTCTATATCACGTGCGTGACCGCCCCTGCCCCCGTCATGCCCGGCCCCATCACTTCTGGTCACGCTCATGCTCGGCCATGCCCACTTCTGCCCGCACTAGCTGCAAACAGCAGATCAGGTAGGGACTCTAAGGCCATGTGTGTTTGTCCTTGTGCTGTCTCTACTGCGCATGACAGCTTTGGACAAACACACTTGGCCTTTTATATTATAGGATATATATATCTCAAAAGAAGCCGCACTCACTGGATTTGAAATTTAAAGCAAACAACGTTTTATTTTTTACACTACTGTGACGTTTCAGGGTTGCAAACTCGTTCCTCAGACAGTGCAACAGTGAAAAAACAACACACTTAAAGGGACATTATACACTCATTTTTTCTTTGCATATATGTTTTGTAGATGATCTATTTATATAGCCCATAAAGTTTGATTTTTAAAAAATGTATAGTTTTGCTTATTTTTAAATAACATTGCTGTGATTTTCAGACTCCTAACCAAGCCCCAAAGTTTGATGTGAATACCATCAGCTACCTTCTTTAGCTTGCTTCTGTTTATGTAAAGGGTCTTTTCATATGCAAAAGAAGGGGGAGTGGGAGTGTCTTATTTCCCACTTGCAATGGGCTTTCCAGCTAACTTTTCAACATAAATAAACTGAGAGTTTCTAAGTAAGTCTTTAAACTGTTTTATCATGGATTTTTATATCAGTATCTGGGCATCTTGTTCTTTATAGTAGTGTCTATTACATGCAGTTATATGAAAATGAGTGTATACTGTCCCTTTAAATAGCGTGTATAATCAATTATGCAAATAATCAAAATGTGAACAAACAATTAAAGGGACACTCAGATTAAATTAAATTTTACTGATTCAGATACAGCATGTAATTTTAAACAACTTTCCAATTTACTTCTATTAAAAAAAATGTGCACAGTCTTTTATATTTACAATTTTTGAATCACCAGATCCTTCTGAGCATGTGCAAGAATTCACAAACTATACGTATATGCATTTGTGATTAGCTGATTGCTATCACATGGTACAAGGGGAGTGGAAATATACATAACTTTGAAATTTGTTATAAAAAAATCTACTACTCATTTGAAGTTCAGACTAAGTGCTATTGCATTGTCTTGTTATCTTGCATTTGTTGATTATGCAAATCTAATGTGTTGACTGGTCCTTTAAAGGGACAGTATACACTCATTTTCATATAACTGCATGTAATAGACACTACTATAAAGAATAAGATGCACAGATACTGATATAAAAATCCAGTATAAAACTGTTTAAAAACTTACTTAGAAGCTGTCAGTTTAGCTCTATTGAAAAGGTAGCTGGAAAGCCCACTGCAAGTGACAAATAAGACACTCCCCCCCCCCCCCTCCCCCTTCTTTTGCATATGAAAAGACCCTTTACACAAACAGGAGCAAGCTGGAGTAGGTAGTCGAGCGTATTCACATAAAACTTTGGGGCTTGGTTAGGAGTCTGAAAATCAGAGCAATGTTATTTAAAAATAAGCAAAACTATACATTAATTTAAAAAAAAAACTTTATGGGCTATATAAATAGATTATCTACAAAACATTTATGCAAAGAAAAAATGAGTGTATAATGTCCCTTTAAGCATTGAAACATACCCCTCTGAGCAGTTAGAAAACCATAGCAGTTTGAATCCTGAACCACTTCCGGATTACTCTCCCATGTGATCTGACCCCTGGGTTACCATGGTGATCATAGTAAACAAAAACTATTGTAGACATAATATTGAGACACTATGTTACACTTAGTGATTAAAGTGCTGAAACAGATTGTGATACAATGTAGGTGGGTGATCTTAATAAGTAACAAAAAAAGATTATAAAAAGCGCACAAGCGTTAAGTCAAAATGATAATATTTGAAAAAGCTGTTAATCTTGCTTTGTAGCAGCGGAGCTGACAGTGAAGTATATTAGGCTATATGATCTGTTAATAAGACAGGTTTCTACTGCAGAGTCTCTGCCCTTTGCATGGTATTGCCTATGGGTAAATACTATCACTATAGTCAGAGAGAAGCACAGATGTATCTAAAAAGGGACACTAATATCAACCAATTGATACATATAACCTCTGTTAAAATAAACACACAGTTAGTGCGGAGGAGAAAGACAATTATTAACAAGTTTGTATAAATCAGTATGTTTGTGCTAAGGTATAGCTTCATTCGGAATGGAAAATAAAGCATAGATCCCAAATTCCATTATCACAGCATGTGACGGAGTTCAGTTAAGCAGATAGTTAGTGCATGTCATTACAAAAAATATTTTTGGGAGTCAAACTCTTGGGAATATTCCAATTGAAATATGCAGTCATAATTACACATGGTGTGGAAACATTAGAACAAACAAGAAATACACAAGTAAACATGAATGGACTTATATCATTGATATAGATGCTATGCACTGTTGCTTTATAATAGAGGATACAAAAATAAACCAAACCTGCACTAGGGAAGCTACAGAGCCAAAACCCTGAGATGAATCAGATGTATTAGTCCTGGAGCAGATCAATAAAATCTATCACAAAGTGATAGAAGGAAACACTGGTCTAGGGTGTTGTATCCCTTTAATTAAAGACAATCATAATATAAAAAGCAGTGCCTCTCTAGCATTGTGTTTAAACCCTTTGGGTAGAGTGTGTCCAGTTTATGAATCCATCTCGATTCAATTTGGAGGAGTTTCTTGTCCCTGTTGCCTCCTCGTTTAGCAGGAGGGACATGGTCAATTATCACGGTTCTCAGTTGGGAAACTGTGTGTCCCATTTCTGCAAAATGTCTAGCAACTTGCTGATCAGAAGTGCCTTTGTCCAGGGCTGCCCTTATTGTGAACAATGATTTGCCATTCTTGTTCTCAGGGTGTCACAAAACTTTCCCACATAAAAAGTCCACATGCACAAATAATGATGTAGATCATAGACCTGTATATGTATGTATCTCAGTGTTTTTTTTTCTCTAACACCTGAGACCTCATAATTTTGAGCCCTTATAACTTTCTTGATCCATTTTTTTTATTAATTTGTATTACATTGTGTTATTATGAGTGTAACTGTAGTGTATTTTTGATGTGATTTGTGATGCTTTTTTGTTTTGTGAAACAGTTCATCAGAGCTATGAGGTTGCGCTAGCCCGACGTGCGTTAAATTCAATTTTGCCGCTACAGTTTCCCTCTAAAATAATCAATCTGCACAAACACACACAAATAGATGGATATAATTATATGTATAAAAAAGTATAAATAAACCAAGACACAGTAAACATATGTCAGCCCTTATGAGGACACAGGATCATGTATGATCCTGTGGTACATTCATACAACATGCCTGTGTTATGGTATGGCTGGCAATGTACTTAGCTCTTCTTGTTTAAAGGGACACTCAAGTCACAATTAAACTTTTATGATTCAGATACAGCACACAGTTTTAAGTGCGTTTCCGATTTACTTCCATTAACAAACTGTGTAGTCGTTTTATATGCACACTTTCTGAGGCAACAGCTCCTACTGAGCATGTGCAATGGTGTACAGTGTAAATGTATACTAGAGCACAAGAACAAAAAAGATACCTCACAGCAGCACTCTTAGTCCAATTTAAAGTTTTACTGGTAATTATATAGTTTACAGTGTCATATAAACTACCTACTGTGCACAGAGGTCACACAATACATATATGTTAGATGATATCTAAATCATAATTAATCAGGCTAACATAAAACAGAAAAAATAGGAAACAGCGCTAAATCAAAATAAATATGCAGCTCATATGTAGGGAACAGTACATAAGCAGTTATACTTATCCTTCACTGTGTTGTGAATTACGCTGTCAGTGTGCTATTAAAGTTCCCAATGAACATGAACTCCTCGGTTATCCAGAAACAATGATACAATTGTAATACCAGGGCAAACTTGAACAAAATAAGAGGCGATCCTGGAAGGAGCTGATATACCAAGCGCTCACAGCCGAAGACCGGGCAATCCCAGTACACACTAGCCGTGGCTCAGATAAAACTTCGCTGTCTCAGCAGCGTCTCCCTCTACACCTCCGTATGCGACTCCAAGTACTTCCTGTTTTGACCGGAACCTGAGGAGAAGATGACTCCAAATGATGCTGCATACAGCGTTGCTCCAAGAAAACAAGCTCAGTATCAGACTGAGCTAATGCAATTGCTGACGTACGTTTCACCAGATATGCGGCTTCTTCCGCGCATGTGTATGATAAGTTCAGTTTCCTACTTCATATTTAAAGCGGAACCATGTGCAGATGCCCCCGGAAATTAGGCCAGTGAATATAAGTTCCTATGCATAACAAATGTACTTCTAATTCTTATTCATTATGTAGATATTCCATACATTTTTCTGTTACAAGCGCTCTTATTTATTAAGTAAGATTCCATATCACTTAATATATTTGCTGAGATACTTGGTCCACAGATAAGATCCATATATAATTCATCCTAGCAACTTTGGCAACGCACAGATCACTTAAAGTGACAGTATTCTAATATTACATTATATACATCATGGAAATTGTTCTTTGTTTCCTTATCCCCCCTCTCTTATTTATTTCTATTTACATTGTTGTCCTCCAGCCCTCCCAACATTTTTAATGTGATTTGTTTTTCCCTAATATATCATGTATTATTTAAGGATTTAACAAATAATTATCTTTCACAAAAAATGGCCCAGATAGTTTTCCTCATTTAGACCATTTGGGGCTAGGGTAAATGTATACTAGCCTGTGATTAGCTGATGACTGTCACATGGTACAAGGGGCTGGCATAATTAAATACAATTTATAATTTGTCAGAAAAAAATCAGCTGTTTTCAAATGCAGAGTTTATGCTTTTGCATCATATTTTTACTATGCAATTCTGTTTAATGGTTCTTTAAGTGATGTAGGCTTTTCAAGACTCAAGCAGGTGATTAAATGTTGAATAAAGTTTCCTGAAATGTTCTTAGATACAACCAAATAAGAGCAAATGTCCACCTAATGCAATTAGTACATTCTTCTTTTTTTTAATAGAGCTGAAGTAGAATATGTTGTGGTTTGACATTAAACATATGTGCTTACATTGAGTCAGTCAACTACTTATACCAAACCACAATAGAATAGCAAATAACACTTAAATGTCACGCAGTATTTGAAGAGGCAAGCTGTGACTTTAGAGTCTATAATCTTGTCATGCCATGTGTCACTCAAGAAAGAAATCATGTGACAAAGGCTTTAGTTAAACACAGTGAAAGTTTAAGTTTTATACTTTCCCAGTTAAGGGGACGTGAAAGTCAATATTAAATGTTCATGGGTAAGATAGAGCATGCAATTTTAAAGGGACAGACGACACCAAAATTGTTATTGTTTAAAAAGATAGATAATGTCTTTACTACCCATCCCCCAGCTTTGCACAACCAACATTGTTATATTATTATACTTTATAACATTTAAACCTCTAAATATCTGCCTGTTTCTAAGCCACTACAGACGGTCTCTTATCACATGCTTTTTTATTTGCTTTTCACAGCAGGAGACTACTAGTTCATGTGGGCCATATAGATAACATTGTGCTCATGCCAGTGGAGTTGTGGATGACACTGCATTAATTGGCTAAAATGCAAATCAATAGATAATAAATAGTCATGTGATCAGGGGGCTGTCAGAAGAGGCTTAGATACAAGATAATAACAGAGGTAAAAAGTATATTAATATAACTGTGTTGGTTATGCAAACCTGTGGAATGAGTAATAAAGGGATTAGCTAGCGTTTTAGCAATAACAATTTTGGAGTTGACTGTCCCTTTAAGAGACTTTCATTTCTGCTACCAAATGTAAGTCATTCTCTTGTTATCATTTGTTGAAGAGCATACTTAGGTAAGCTCAGGAGCAGCACCACTACTGGGAGTTATAAGTGATTGTTAGCTACACACATACACCTCTTGTTATTGGCTCACCAGATATGTTCAGCTAGCTCCCAGCTCTGGAACTGACTTTTAACTATTTGTGCATCCCCTTTGCAGAGGTTAAATGCACAGCAAGCAATTGCCTGTTATAAAATGTACTAATACATATTCTTTTTGCAGTTTTCTTTCCCTATAAATATTTATTAAACCTAACCTGCTCCTCGGATTCTCTTGGTATCCTTTGTTTAAGCAGCAACAATGCACTACTGGGAGCTAGCTGGATACATTGAGTGAACCAATGACAAGAGACTTCCCTGTCTCTTTAACAATTGTTCAAGCAAAAAAAAAGTCTCTTTAATTTGTTCTGTCAAATGAAGTTTTAAAAAATTGTGAATTTTTCTAACTCTTAGAACTTAATGTACACCGCAGACTTCTCACGGCTAACCCTGCTACATATATGTCCCTAGTTGGTTGTAATTGATAACAACTTTAAAACAATGCACTTTATAATAACATTATGGCAGTGGCCCAGGCTGGCTCCTCCAAATACGGCAAATGGCAGGTGGAATGTGGCTGTTGATAAATAATTGCAATAAAAAGGAAGTTTGTTTTAAAAACATTAATACTTGGCTGATATTTTTTTTTTTAAAGCACAGCAAAAATGTCTTGTAATTATGAGGTATTTACTGTCCCTTTAAATCACTTCCTAATGCCATACCTTTAACATAGCTAATACGCCATTGTTACCTTCTTTTGTAGTTGGTAATTTAAATCCGATGACTTACTCCCAACATTGCATCGCTAGTATGGTAGCGCCAGCCTGGAAATGTCTGAACTCACAGGAAGCTGAGGGGATCAATGGCGGCTACATGGATGGCTGCTTTTCTCAGATGAATGGGGGCCTGAGCCAGGAGGATAGGGGGCTCAGCTTTCTTCTGAAGCAGGAAGATACAGAGATTCAGGATGCGTACCTACAGCTCTTCAACAAGTTGGATGTAGCCGTCAAGGAAATGAAGCAGTATGTGACACAAATAAATAAGTAAGTCGTACTGGGATCGCGTACAGTTCTGCCATTGCTTGGGTCAGTGTGTGCATGTGACCATAAGGTTATTAGAATTGCTAAAAAAGTTACCATTCCCTCTCTCTCTCGGATTTAAAGAGACACTGTAGTGCCAGAGTCACATGCTCTCATTTGTTAGAGAATGCCTGTTTTTTTGCTGTGCTCACTATACACAGATAAAGTTCCACTCAGAGTAGTGCAGAAATTACGTACTCTAATGAATTAGCGCATGCAGCTCTACAATGCCCCTTTAAAGTAGCTTGTTAGTGAATCATATATTCGGCATATTTAGGTACACAACTTCCAGCCAGTTTTCTTTACATCTATAATTTTCTGTTGCAGGCTGCTGTCCACAATAACAGAACCAATAGAATTAGAGCCACTTAGTGAGCCGGTTACCTCAGAAGGAACTCCTCCTCCCCCCTCAATAATGGCTGAGGAAGGTGACATGGACAGAACCGAGCATGGTGGGATCAAGAAGGTTTGCTTCAAGGTTTCAGAGGAGGACCAGGAAGATTCAGGTCATGACACTGTTAGTTACAGAGACTCCTACAGGTAGGTTCTTACTTTACATGTGGTAATCTGTGTGATATTTAGAGTGCACATAAAATGTTCTCAAAATAAGAAAATCCTTGATTTTAAGAGCTATAAATTACATGAAAGGAAGGCAGAATAAATAATAAAAGTACAAATTAGTTTTACTTTGCTTACACCTAACCATTTTAAAATTAAAATCTCAAGGTGTTTATTGTCCTTATAAGTTAAAAAAGTCGGTGAATGATTGCCCCTGTTCGCGTGTTTGGCCATGCGCAAAATGGGGGCGGTATTGTAGAAGTCAGTGTGAGTTAAGTGACACTCAATGAATCATTGTATAGCTCATCTGTACAATTGCCACTAGGGTTGCCACCTCGGCCATGTTTTCCTGGACACTTATGCTTTACACATGCTGCAGGGTGTGCGGGGAGGAACATTAATTGTGTTTCTGTACAGCACTATTCCTATTCCTCCCTGCACACCCTGCAGCATGTATAACTTATAAGTGTTCTGTATTTTAAGGGACGGGTGGCAACCCTAATTGCCACAGAAAATATGAAATGCCAATGATTTCTACAGGTGTGCAAACATTTGTTAGACAAGTTAATGCCTTAAAGGACCAGTCAACACAGTAGATTTGCATAATCAACAAATGCAAGATAACAAGAGAATGCAATATCACTTAGTCTGAACTTCAAAATGAGTAGTAGATTTTTTTTCTGTCTTTTTCCACTCCCCCTGTACCATGTGGCAGCCATCAGCCATTCACAAATGCATACACGTACCATGTGATAGAAATCAGCCATTCACAAACGCATACACACTTATTCTTGCACATGCTCAGTTGGAGTTGGTGACTCAAAAAGTTTAAATATAAAAAAAACTGCACATTTTGTTAATGGAAGTAAATTGGAAAGTTGTTTAAAATGGCATGCTCTATCTGAATAATGAAAGTTTAATTTTGATTGAGTGTCCCTTTAAATGCCCGTGGTCTGCTGTATTCAGCTCATTATCGTGTTGCATTTATTAGCCTAAAAGCCAAATGACAAAGAACACTGCTATTTTTTACTTTCGAGCACCTAACAAATAATGAATATTTGCACAATGATTTCCACTGTTGCTGTCAACATGTGACTCTTGCTGCTCCCTTCAATCCTTGCTATGCTTAACAGCTGGCCAGGAGTATTTGCTGATATAAAACACACACACACATATATACAGTCGTATGCAAAAGTTTAGGCACCCCTGACAATTTCCAAAATTTTAATTTATAAATAATTAGGTGTTTGTATCAGCAATTTCATTTTGATCTATCAAATAACTGAAGGACACAGTAATATTTTAGTAGTGAAATGAGGTTTATTGGATTAACAGAAAATGTGCAATATGCATCAAAACGAAATTAGACAGGTGCATACATTTGGGCAGCCTTGTCATTTTGTTGATTTGAATACCTGTAACTACCTAGCACTGATTAATTGGAACACACAATTGGTTTGGTGAGTCCAATAAGCCTTGAACTTCATAGACAGGTGCATCC
Source organism: Bombina bombina (assembly GCF_027579735.1). Lineage (NCBI taxonomy): Eukaryota > Metazoa > Chordata > Amphibia > Anura > Bombinatoridae > Bombina > Bombina bombina. The sequence goes on from NC_069499.1 coordinate 1,060,488,227, forward strand.
AATCATGAGAAAAGGTGTTTAAAGGGACATTAAACCCCAAAAAATTATTTCATGATTCAGATAGAGGATTCGATTTTAAATAACTTTCCAATTTACTTCTGTTATCTAATTTGCTTCATTCTTCAGATACCCTTTGTTGAAGAAATAGCAATGCACATGGGTGAGCCAATCACATGAGGCATCTATGTGCAGCCACCAATCAGCAGCTACTGAGTCTATCTAGATATGCTTTTCAGCAAAGGATATCGATTGAATGAAGCATATTAGGTAATAAAAGTAAATTAGAAAGTTGTTTAAAATGGTATACTCTTTCTAAATCATAAAGAAAAATTATGGGTTTCATGACCCTTTAAGGTGGCCAATTGCAAGTTGTGGTTCTCTTTGACTCTCCTCTGAAGAGTGGCAACATGGGGGCCTCAAAACAACTCTCAAACGACCTGAAAACAAAGATTGTTCAACATTATGGTTTAGGGGAAGGCTACAAAAAGCTATTGCAGAGATTTAAGCTGTCAGTGTCTACTGTGAGGAACATAGTGAGGAAATGGATGACCACAGGCACAGTTCTTGTTAAGGCCAGAAGTAAAATATTGAAGAGGCAAAGGATGGTGAGAACGGTCAAAAACAGCCCACAGACAACCTCCAAAGACCTACAACATCATCTTGCTGCAGATGGTGTCACTGTGCATCATTCAACAATTCAGCGTATGGGAGAGTGATGCGGAAGAAGCCTTTTCTGCACACACACCACAAACAGAGTCACTTGAAGTATGCAAACGCACATTTGGACAAGCCAGTTTCATTTTGGTGCTGTGGACTGATAAAACAAAGATTGAGTTATTTGGTCATAACAAGGGGCATTATGCATGGCGGCAAAAGAACACAGCGTTCCAAGACAAACACTTGCTAGCCACAGTAAAATTTGGTGGATGTTCCATCATGCTTTGGGGCTGTGTTGCCAGTGCTGGTACTGGGAATTTTGTTAAAGTTGAGGGTCGCATGGATTTCACTCAATATCAGTAGATACTTGAGAATCATGTTGAGGAATCAGTCACAAAGTTGAAGTTATGCCGAAACTGGATATTTCAACAAGACAGCGACTCAAAACACTGCTCAAAATCTACTCTGGCATTTATGCAGAGGAACAAGTACAATGTTCTGGAATGGCCATCCCAGTCCCCAGACCTGAATATCATTGAAAATCTGTGGGGTGATTTGCAGCGGGCTATCCATGCTCAGCAACCATCAAACCCAACTAAACTGGAGATGTTTTGCAAGGAGGAATAGTCCAAAATACCTTCATCCAGAATCTAGACACTCAATACAGACTATAGGAAGCGTCTAGAGGCTGTTATTTCTGCTAAAGGAGGCTCTACTAAATATTGATGCAATATTACTGTTGGGGTGCCCAAATGTATGCACCTGTCTAATTTCTTTTTGATGTATATTGCACATTTTCTGTTAAACCAATAAACCTCATTTCACTACTGAAATATTACTGTGTCCTTTAGTTATTTGATAGATCAAAATGAAATTGCTGATCCAAACACTCAATTATTTATAAATGAAAATCATGGAAATTGTCAGGGGTGCCTACATTTTGCATACGACTGTATATATATATATATATATATATATATATATACAGTATGTATGTGTATATATATATATATATATATATATATATACATATATATACACAGTATATATATATGTATATATAAAGTAGGTTTATTTTATCTTGGTCTCCATACTCTGCCTCTTCATTCAAGCTGCATTCCCGTTTGTTTAAAACTGCTATCTATCTATACATACACAGACACACATATATATAATTTTAAATTGTTTGTTTATGCTATAGCAACATTTTGATTTAGCTTTGAACACAATGCATACAAGCTCTGTAGCTCTGTTACTATCTTCAGCAATGCTTATTTATTTTAGTAATTATAGGATTTTCAGAGATTCTCTAAACAGGAACAATTTATTTTGCTAGAATATCTTAGCAGTTCTTGTTGCCAAAACATATCAAGTGGGTAACGTAATTTACTGCAGAGGTGCAGGAAGTGTTGACTTTTAAATATACAAAGGAAATACTATTCTCAGAAAACCCTGCACAGCGTTTCTTCCTCTAATGGCCACATGAGGTTTTGAGGTTAAGTATTTCAGACCATGTTTTATATTATTTTACTTTTAGGACTTATGCCACAGCTTTGGTGTGATTATTGCCATTAATTGTTTTTGTACATCTTGATTTTGCATGTCATCCTGTACCCTACAATTATATTCTACAACCGCAGACCATCTTTTTGTCACCCATGTGCAGAAAGTAAACACTTCCTCTTATGGATTATTAAAATAAAAATGATAAACTGAACGGGTACTGAATACCATCTGCTGGTAATCACCCACTTGTAGCTGCATTAATCAGTTACTTTTTGGCTGCTTGTTGTAGGATTTATTGTACTATCTGTCTATCTGCATATATATGTATACCTCATAAAGGGAGGGGGTCTCATAATAATCAGACAATATTATATTATTCAGTGCTTCCTCATGAGATTAAAGGGACATGAAACTCAAAACATAATTTATGATTCAGTTAGAGAATACGTTAATCAACTTTCTAATTTACTATTTTACTTTACTAATTTGATTCATTCTGTTGGTATCTTCTGTTGAAGCAGCAGCAATGCATTATTGTTAGCTAACAGAATGCACTGGGTGAGCCAATAACATGGGGCATGTATGTGCAATCAGCAACTCCTGAGTCTACCTAGGTATCCCTTTCAACAACAGAAATCAAGAGAACAAAACAAAATTACCTGGAAGTAATCACATGAACAATTTTATTTTACCTCAACATTTCTTCAGTTCACCAAAGTAAGTGTTCTGCGAGCAGTTATCCTTCAGCTACTGTCATCTGCAGGGTGAAAAAAAAACAATAGCAGCCAATCGGCATCAGTTCCCACTTTGCTTTACTGTGATTATCTGAGATTTCACCATCATCTTGCCAAATTTCATTTGAAACTTCCATAAACTGAGGATGACTAGCATCCTGTTTGGGTGCTTAAAGACCTCTTACAGAGGGATGTGGCTACTGAGGACATTTTGAGGTTATGTGTTATTTTCTAGTCCGCTTTTGACAGATATGCTGCATCACTTTCAAGTAGTTCAGTATTTGGGTAACATGTCCCTTTAAATCCACAACTTATCCTATGGACTTTACTAGACAAAAATATGTTTTTTCCTTACTCTTGGAATTCCCTCTTTGTTCTCTCAGATAATTTGAGGCTGTAAAGTTTTTGGTTATGGGCACAGTATATGAAAATGCATCAGTAAGTTTCCCCTCCTACATACAATAATTAAATTAGTGCTGGCTTAAAGGGATAGTAAAGTCCAAATTAAACTTTCCTGATTCAGATAGGGCATGCAATTTTAAACAATTTTCTAATTTACTTTTATCATCAAATTTGCTTTGTTCTCGTGTTATTCTTTTTAAAAGCTAAACCTAGATAGGCTCATATGCTAATTTCTAAGCCGGTAATTACAGAGGTAAAAAGTATATTTCTATAACTGTGTTGGTTATGCAAAACTGGGTAATGGTAAATAAAGGGATTATCTATATTTTTAAACAATAAAATTTTTGGTGTTTAGTATCCCTTTAACATACACTTAAATGGACAGTTAAGTGAAAATTAGATATTCATGATTTAGACAGAGCATTACATTTTAAACAACTTTCCAATTTACTTCTATTATTTTAATTGCTTCCTTCTCTTGTTATCCTTTGCTGAAAGGTTTATCTAGGTAAGCTCAGGAGCAGAAAATAATTTAGGTTCTAGCTGCTGATTGGTGGCTGCATATATATATATATATATACCGATTGTCATTGGCTCACCCATTTGTTCAGTTAGAAGCCAGTAGTGCATTGCTGCTCCTTCAACAAATGATACCAAGAGAATGAAGCACATTTTAACTCAGAAGGTTTTATCCCTGTTGTCTGTTACTCTGTTTATTAAAGACCGCAGAATTTATCAATGCATTTCTCCCAAAATTGAGCCTATAAATCTGCATACAACTGAACTATCTGCTTTATTAATGCAAAGTGTGCCTAAAAATGTAAAAGTATGAACATACATTCCTCTCACTTTGTTCGCGTTCGTCAAGGTGCACCGATGCGTTTAAAAAAGGATTACATTTGCTAGTTTTAGTCGCATTTCCTAGAGTCCACCTAAGCATTATGCCCAGTTACCAATTTATCATATTTTTTTTTTTGTGCTTTTGGAGAATGCAAATTTCTCCTACAAAAACACACATAGTTCTCCATAGGTACTGTGGAGAACAGCATTAGAAATCATCGTTTGAGTTAGTGTCGTGTTCACATCTATTTCTGATGGAGTACTTTCTGATTCTAGCAGGTCTATCTTTGGCTAGATACATATGCCAAAAATAAAATGCAAAACTGCCCCAAATCCCACCAAAAATTCTATTAACAATTTGAATGTGTTATGGTTATATAGGGTCATTATATTGACAAAGTTAAAGTAAAAAATTTATTGAGGTAACACACCAAAATTAATGCGAAAATTTGCCCCATGTAAAATGCAAATGTAATAGATTACTTGAAAAGGGCACAAAATACTACCTAAGAAAACATGGGTTTGAAATGATAAATCAGGAGAATTTTCTTTTTTCGCATGGAGAAATTCATCATAATTCACGCCAGCTTGCCTTCCAAACAACGCAAATTAATAAATCACCAAAAATGTGATTTACTAGCTGGTCATTTTTCTTGAGCTCTGTATTTTAGATTCATATATCTATTTTTAATCTAATTTAAATAAATGTTAAAATAATTTGATTTTCCCAAGGGTGTTTTCCTTTATGGCCGTTAGCAAATTATACATTTTCCTGTAAATTACTGCACAATGGTTTTCCCCTTTAATTTTACAAAGAGTTGGTAGTATGGAAATATCATTCATTTTATTGATTTGTTGGAAGTATTTAATTGATTTATTTGGGGTTTTATTTTACATCTTTAACTATAAGTTAACAAGAGCCTAAAGAGTGCTTAAAATGCCTTTGTCTCTGTCCTCTACATACTAGAACTGCAGAATTGAATTTAAAGGGACACTGAACCCAAATGTTTTCTTTTGTGATTCAGATAAAGCATGCAATTTTAAGCAACTTTCTAATTTACTCCTATTAGCAAATGTTATTCATTCTCTTGGTATCTTTATTTGAAAAGCAAGAATGTAAGTTTAGATGCCGGCCCATTTTTGGTGAACAACCTGGGTTGTTCTTGCTGATTGGTGGATAAATGCATCCACCAAAAAAACAAGTGCTGCCCAGGGTGCTGGACTTTCTTTTTCAAATAAAGATAGCAAGAGAACAAAGAAAAATTGATAATAGGAGTAAATTAGAAAGTTGCTTAAAATAGCATGCTCTATCTGAATCACAACAGAAAAAAATTTGGGTTCAGTATTCCTTTAAGGTTGGTGGGGATGTCAGACAGAGATATTTAGCTTGTTCATGCTGTTATATCTTAAGCCAGAGTGTTTCAGTTCCGGTCTTCAAGTTCCCCTTTACTGTGTCCATGAGTAATTTCCCAACCTGAGCACTAACTCAGTCACAGAGGTGGAGTAAAAGGGACACTAATGTAAAAATTAAACTTTCATGATTCAGATAGAGCATGCAGTATTAAGCAGTGACGTCAGAGGCTGGTGAGGCACTAGATATGATACGCCGGAGAAACACATGTACAGAGGGCTGCAAGTACCCCCAACAGGGCAGGTTTAAATGATAGCTGAACCAGTGCACAGGTGACATAATCAGGTGATGGGTGAGAGCAAGTACCACTGAGTTACTGATCAGCTGATTACTTCACCTGTGCACTGATTCAGCTATAATGAAAACCTGGCCTGTTGGGGGTACTTGAGGACCATTGTTGAGAAACACTGCACTAAAGCACCAGCTCATTGGAAATGTATTGATTACCTGGAGAATAAAGCACACATACTCTGCTCACTGACACCCACACACACTCTGCTCACATACACACTCACACAATTCTGTGGCACAGTGCCAGTTACTAAGCAATTAGAATGATACACAATCTCTTTTCTATACTTACTACTGTATTGTAAAAATAGAAATAATTTACCATACAAGTTTTACACAAAGGACAAGTTATCAATACTGCCAACATAGCTGCTGCAATATGATGTTCAAGAAACGCGCGTGCACATCCCACTTAGGTATGCTTTTCAACAAAGGATACCAAAAGAATGAAGTACGTAATAATAAAAGTAAAATAGAAAGTTTATTTATTTTGTGCAATTTCTATCTGAATGATGGAAATATAATTATGACTTTCATGTTCCTTTCAAAAACTAATTTGATTTGCTGACATGGGGCCAGTAACAGTTGATGCTAATTCTCAAAATATAAATAACTAGAAAAGTCTATTAAAATAGCATGCTCTACCTCAATCATGAAAGTTTAATTTTAAATGTCTCCCTTTGACTATGTGTTTAACCAGTTACTTTACAGTGGCATTATTTCTAAAAACATTTAACTGCAATAATTACATATATTTTTTAAATGACTCATTATCTCCTTTTAATTAATATATACTTGTATTAAAGCAGCACATATTAAAAACACAATGCAACCGCTTTCAATTGATTTGTGAATTACAAGTTAACAGCAGTCTTTAAATAAATGGAGACACAGAGAAAAATAAAGAGATACTGCATCCTCTGACTGAACAGACATAACATATATGGAGTTTGTACCTAATTAAATCAAATAACCATGAAAAAGGGAGGCTTAGAAATATTCAATGTCAAAAACTTTAATTTAAATAATGTGGACACTACACACTTAGCTTCAAACTCTGGGTTTTAAATTATGGATTTAAGTTTGAATTGACCCTTTGACTTCCTGTCAGTATTGGGTTATGCTCACTTACTGCCCCCCCCCCCCCCTGTTAATGAGCTGTATCTGAACACAATGTGTGAATCACAAGAGATGTAGAATACTACTTTACTCTTCTGCTTGGTGTCATCTGTTCTTAGGTTACCCCAGCTTCCAGTTGTCACATGACCCTGCTCACTGCATCCTCCTTCTGATTATTCTATACAGCCTTCACTTGCTAGGAGGCATCAAGAGGGGTGCCTCCTATTGGTCCCAATTTTTGCTGCTAATATATTGACAGAACACAGGTGGCGCTGCAGCACAGCTTTTCCTTTGACCCATGTACTGCAATGGAGAGAAGCGTTCCTGTACCTGCCTCTCCATAGCATTACATGGGGGAAAATATTTTTTTTTGGACTTTTTTTTTTTTTTTTAATTAAAATTTAATTAAGCTTTGGCCACATATGGAAGGGTAGGCACTGCCTCCCCTGCCTCCTATGAGTGCACGTCCCTGGTATTAAGTGACTTTCCAATTTAAATCCGTTAAAAAAATTGTGCAGTCTTTTTAAGGCAACAGTTCCTACTGAGCATGTGCAAAAGTTCTGTGATTGGCTGGTGGCTGTCACATGATACAGGGACAGTAAATTAAAGGGACATTCCGGTCAAAATTTAAATGCACGCAGATGAATTAATCTTTGAATAGGAACATATTTACAATATACATGTATAGGCAAAAGGCTTCTAGTAAAAGGTCTAACTGTTTTAATGTTAGCATTTTTCTGTGCATGTGAAGTATAGCTAGATATTCTAAGTGCTCCAGCATTTAGAATACTGCAGCTGCTCAGTGCACCAGTGGGGCTTGTATCATTACCAGTTGGAACAAGCACCTCTGAGCAAGTGCTGTGCTTAAAATGCTGGTGCACAGTACATACTTTAATACACGTTTGAAGCAGCTATAGCTTTTATTAGAAGCATTTTTGCTAATACATGTATATTACAAAAATGCTTCTATTTAAAACTGAAATGCATCCATGTGAATTCCAATTTTGGCTGAAATGTCCCTTTTCAAGGTAATAAGTAAGTACTTTTGTGTTGTCTTCTTTTGAACAACAGGCCAATAATGTGAGAGCAGGGCTTGTCAGTCATTCTGGACTAACAAGTCTGAGATTGTCTGAGGTCCGCAACCTCTGAGGATGCCAACACGTTAAGAAGCAGAGGTTGTACAACCGCTGCTTTGTAACTTTCAGTTGCAGGCTCGCATGAGTAAGTCTTCTCCAAAATGGCCCTGAAGCTGATTATGCAGCTTCATAAATGGGGTCCTTAATTAACTGTAGTTGAGCAACAGTTTTTTGTATATAGATAGATGGATGGATAGATAGATGAGTGAGAGAGATACAGATATACATAAACTCATTTACCTTCACTACATATTGTTCAATATAATATTTAACCGTCTAAACAAGTAATATTAAAATATATTTGCTTTATTCAACAGACAATTAAATATTTTTAAATCAGCGTTACACAGAAACAATATTTTTTTTCTTCTTCTGTGCAAAACATGGAAAACTAAATAGTCTGATCTGCCATTAAAATATGTTTAGACGTCATAATTAGATACATAAAAATATTCTTAGTTGAAGGGTTATGGTTGCACCTATAGGATTGCTAAAAAAAATGTAATCGCAAAGGTCAAAGATTTGGTCAGAAGATCACAGTGACATTTGGGAGGAGACAGGCAGATGCAATCAATGCCTGATGATGAAGCAGAAAATGAAGTGTTACTTTGCCTTTTATTATTTAGTGATTTGACATGGGAGTATTAATTATACGCTTTATCGGCTGTGAAATACACTTGCTGGTTTAACATGCGTGGCAGACACTGACTGAGTCACTGTAATAGCCCATATAGTGTGACAGGTAGTCCATAATATTGCTCATATGTACCTTCCAACCTTATTGTTTGTAAATAATTAATTTATTTATGCATATATATATATATATATATATATATATATACACACACATCTGAAATGACTACATTGCAATAGGATCTGTATACCAAATTAGGGCTAGATTACAAGTGGAGCGCAAATATTGTTTTTGTGAAAGAGATATTTGCGCTTCACTGAATAATACCAGCGCATGCCAATGTACGCTGGTATTACAAGTTAGCCGCAATGCTAATGCTCTTGAGAGAGCGCTTCCATAGGCTCCAATGGCAGCCTTGTTCTCATGCGGTGAGTCACGGCATGAGAACTAGCACAGAGAAGGGGGGAAGTCGTGCAGCAATGGCAGCAAAGTGTGAATATATATGTATATGTTTATGTATTTGTTAATATGTGTATATACATATATATGTATGTGTTAATATGTTTATATACATATATATGTATGTGTTAATATGTTTATATACATATATATGTATGTGCTAATATGTTTATATACATATATATGTATGTGCTAATATGTTTATATACATATATATGTATGTGTTAATATGTTTATATACATATATATGTATGTGTTAATATGTTTATATACATATATATGTATGTGCTAATATGTTTATATACATATATATGTATGTGTTAATATGTTTATATACATATATATGTATGTGCTAATATGTTTATATACATATATATGTATGTGTTAATATGTTTATATACATATATATGTATGTGTTAATATGTTTATATACATACGGTATATATGTATGTGTTAATATGTTTATATACATATATATATATGTGTTAATATGTTTATATACATATATATGTATGTGTTAATATGTTTATATACATACGGTATATATGTATGTGTTAATATGTTTATATACATATATATGTATGTGCTAATATGTTTATATACATATATATGTATGTGTTAATATGTTTATATACATATATATGTATGTGTTAATATGTTTATATACATACGGTATATATGTATGTGTTAATATGTTTATATACATATATATATATATGTGTTAATATGTTTATATACATATATATGTATGTGTTAATATGTTTATATACATACGGTATATATGTATGTGTTAATATGTTTATATATATATATATGTGTTAATATGTTTATATACATATATATATGTGTGTTAATATGTTTATATACATATATATGTATGTGTTAATATGTTTATATACATATATATGTATGTGTTAATATGTTTATATACATATATATGTATGTGTTAATATGTTTATATACATACGGTATATATGTATGTGTTAATATGTTTATATACATATATATATATGTGTTAATATGTTTATATACATATATATATATATGTGTTAATATGTTTATATACATATATATGTATGTGTTAATATGTTTATATACATACGGTATATATGTATGTGTTAATATGTTTATATACATATATATGTATGTGTTAATATGTTTATATACATATATATATATATATATGTGTTAATATGTTTATATACATATATATGTATGTGTTAATATGTTTATATACACATATTAACACATAAATATATATGTACAGTATATAAGCATATACATATATATTTACAGGGAACACACCGTTCCCCTAGACTGCAATGTAAAGGCTCTTTTTAGTGCATTTTTTTTCTAAAACCCTACAGCTGCTGACTTTAGCCCCCCAAAACTGCTAAGTGCAGTTTCTTTACTTAAAACTAAAGATGCTACTATGTTTATTTTTTAGTAAAGTATATTACACTTGATTTTGGGGGCATTTGGTGATCATTAAAATTAACCAGAGATCTGATTAATGGCTGGTTATTTATTGCGCGCCCGCAAATGGGCAAATTTGACCGTTTGCGGGTGCGTGATAAATTACCGCTCCACTTGTAATCTAGTCCTAAATCTTTTATAATTATTTTAAATTGTAATTTTGTTAGCACCATTCGCAATGCTCTGCAGTCCTTGGACACGCCCTTTTGAGTACTTATATTGCACTTATCAAGCAATCACTGTGCAGCTTATAGGACAATCAGGATTCTCAATACATTCCAGCCACTCTCGGTCAGTTAGTGATGGGCGAATGTTACTAAAAATTCAAAATTTAAAACAAATTTTGATACATTTGTTCGTTCGAACCGAATTTCGAATGTTTATATAACATTCTATTTTCGTATTTTCATTTTCGAATTTTTCAATAAAATTCGAAAATATTCTTTTGAATAATAGAATGTTTAGCTATGTATTCATTCAATTTCGAAATGTAATATTCGAATTCGAATGTCACATTCGAATGCGAATGTAAGATTCATTTTGAAATAATATTTCTAGTCTACAACTGTTTAATAAATGTAATATTCAAATTCAAATGCTACATTTGAATTCGAAATAGTATTTCTAGTCTAATACTGAGTTTTTTAAAGGTAATATTCGAATGTGACATTCGAATTTGAATGTAACATTCAAATTCAAAATAGTATTTCTAGTCTACAACTGTTTAATAAATGTAATTTTCGAATTTTAATGTAATATTCAAATTCAAAATAGTATTTCTAGTCTACAACTGTTTAATAAATGTAATATTTCTAGTCTAATACTGTGTTTTATAAATGTAATATTTGAATGTGACATTCGAATTTGAAATAGTATTTCTAGTCTAATACTGTTTTTTATAAATGTAATATTCGAATTTGAATGTGGCATTCGAATTCTAAATAGTATTTCTAGTCTACAACTGTGTTTTATAAATTTAATATTCAAATTTAAATGTGACATTCGAATGTCACATTCGAATTCGAAAGTGACATTCGAAAACTGTAAATAACATTCGATAATAGAATTTTTAAGAATATTTGTTCTTATCAACATTCTATTATGTAAATCGAATTTCTACAATAACATTTGTTCTAACATTCAAATTTGAATATAAACACATTCACTTATCCCTACTGTCAGTGAAAAAACTACGAGTTTTAGATTTAAATCAAAAGAATAGCATTGCAGAGCTGAAGTTTAATCTACCTTTAAGATGGATATTAACTGTTGTTTTTTTTTTTTTGTCAAAATTAACTTTCTGATATCTGCCATGTATTACAGATGTGCAAAAATTAGTTTTTTTCGGTAGGGAAATGAATGCTGAAAATGGCAGCTATCTGTGACTTTTAACTTATTTTGGTGGTGGATTTAGTAGAATAACCCTATAACACACTATACACAGGCTATTTGCAGTATTTGTTTCCCTAGTGAATGCCAAAAAACAAATTTTTGCACATCCATACTATGTAATATATGTTTCAAATACAGCTCTCTATATACATGCAAGGACAGCACAGCATAAAAAGAATCCCCTATAATATATACCTAATTTTATAACATATGTAGTATACACAGCATTTAGTTTTGCTTTGATGTTAAGGCATGATTTATAACTGGCATCTTTGCAGCTCATTATGTGAATAAGCAGATCACAGCTGATTTCATTGCATGTTTGAAACAAATATTTCTGGTCAAAGGGCGGTCTAGTTCTGTCATCATATTTCAGCTAACCTACCCATTCTTCTTTGTAGGCTTACACTTTTCTACAGCAGATCTTTTTCAGAAATGCTGAAATATGGGAGTTGCAGTTTGCTTTGTTAGATATTTCACTACAGCTGTCAAAAATCCCAGTTGTATAGAAAGTTAAAAACTCAAGCATGTAGCATGTTCGCAAAATAAAAACGCTATAGCACACATTACTTGAGAGTATTCTTCATCCCAATAGTTTTCTTTGAATATCATATATCATTAATATGTGCAATAATGGAATACACTTAAATATCTACGCTATCTGATGTGTGGCCTAATGATCATATTGCTTTAGTAATTTAGAGCTGTGCAGCTTTTTTTTAAAATGTATTTTCTGTTCATTTTTAACCATTTATTAAACCTAGCAACAGTAAAATCAAGCATATTGCTTATTTAGCTATGTTTTAAAAAACTTCCCTGGCATGATAAACTGTAAAGTGAATCCTGCAACAGAATATGTGAAAGGTGAACAAGCATACATTGTTTTGTACCTTAACTGTATATAAATGAACTCTGGCATGTGACCTTTTAAGACTATGCACAAATAAAGCATAATTTAATTTAGTAAAGCCAAGAAACCAAATTCCCTTCAATTTGGTTTCTCGGCTTTAGTAAATTAAATTATTTGTATCAGAAACTACTGACAGATGTGCTCTTGGTTACAGTAAAATAGAATTGCACTTCGGATTACTTTGGTTAGTGCTGGCACTGCCAACATAAGTCAGAGCTTCTGTCAATCTAGGAATTGCTAAATTCACCAACGAATGGACAGGTGCGTTCCTTGCCAAACACATTCCTTTTTATGATTTAAAATATAAAGACGTGACCTTTGACTTTTACATTGTTTTTTTTCCAGTGAATGTAACAGCAATCGAGATTCAGTCCTGTCATATACAAGTGTTCGAAGCAACAGCTCCTACCTGGGCAGCGACGAAATGGGCTCTGGTGAGTTGCTATAATTAACTCAAGTCATTTCTATTTGGTATTAGATTATATTTAGAGTGTGTATTGGAGAGACAGTTCATATTATAAGTAGATCACCACTATAAAAATGCCTGTCTCATATCTTGTAATAAGCTTTCACAGCTTGTAATGAAAGGACTTTTTGAAGCCGCTATCAGTACAGTTATCCAATTACAGCAGGGGTGACCTGTACTGCCAGGCTTAAATGAAACTTGCGTTATACAGAAACCAGTAAACCATACCATGTCGTATTGCTCCCCAGAAAACAGAAGGCTGGATAAAGTTTGTGATACTCTTTATTAGTCTTTCTGTAAAAAACACCAGTTAATCTTCTGTATTTTAATATTTTACATCCCATTCATCAACCCCTTTACTGCTGGGACTTTCAGAGAAAAACTTGCCCAAAATACCGGAGAATATTTAGCATTTTTGCTTTTACTCCATTTAAATAGAAATAGAGCTTTTTTTTTAATTTTATTTACCTGTCAAAGCTATAAATATAATTTTTTTAAGTAGACAACTCAGGGTATTAATCTAGGCCCATTTTTGTATATTTCATGCCACCATTTCACCGCCAAATGCAAACAAATAATAAAAAAAAGAGTTAACTTTTTAACAAACTTTGGGTTTCTCACTGAAATTATTTACATAATGTTTGTGCAATCATGGCCCAAATGGTTGTAAAAGCCTCTCTTTGTTTAAAAATAGCAGACGTATACACTCACCGGCCACTTTATTAGGTACACCTTGCTAGTACCGGGTTGGACCTCTCTTTGCCTTCAGAAATGCCTCAGTTATTTGTGGCATAGATTCAACAAGATGTTGGAAACATTCCTCAGACATTTTGGTTATTGACATAATAGCATCACGCAGTTGCTGCAGATTTGTTGGCTGCACATTCATGATGCAAATCTATCATTCCATCACATCCCAAAGGTGCTCTATTGGATTGAGTTATAGATGATTTGAGCTTTGTGACATGGTGCATTATCTTGCTGGAAGTAGTCATCAGAAGATGGGTAGACTGTAGTCATAAAGGGATGGTCATGGTCAGCAACAATACTCCGGTAGGCCGTAGCATTTAAACAATGCTCAATTGGTACTAACGGGCCCAAAGTGTGCCAAGAAAATATCCCCCACACCATTACACCACCACCACCAGCAGCCTGAACCGTTGATACATGGCAGGATAGATCCATGATTTCATGTTGCTTACGCCAAATTCTGACCCTACCATCTGAATGACACAGCTGAAATCGAGACTCATCAGACCAGGCAACATTTTTCTGATCTTCTATTGTCCAATTTTGCTGAGTCTGCGAATTGTAGCATCAGTTTCCTGTTCTTAGCTGACAGGAGTGGCACCCAGTGTGGTCTTCTGCTGCTGTAGCCCATCTGCTTCTAGGTTCGATGTGTTGTGCATTCAGAGATGGTATTCTGCATACCTTAGTTGTAAAGAGTTGGTATTTGAGTTACTGTTGCCTTTCTATCATCTCGAACCAGTCTGCCCATTCTCCTCTGACATCAACAAGGCACTGTTGTCCACACAATTGCCCCTCACTGGATATTTTCTCTTTTTTGGACCATTCTCTGTAAACCCTAGAGATGGTTGTGCGTGAAAATCCGAGTAGATCAGCAGTTTTTTAAATACTCAGACCAGTCCGTCTGGCACCAACAACCATGCCACGTTCAAAGTCACTTACATCCCCTATCTTCCTCATTCTGATGGTCGGTTTAAACTTCAGCAATTCGTCTTCACCATGTCTAGATGTCTAAATGCATTGAATTGCTGCCATGTGATTTGCTGATTAGCAATTTGTGTTACCAAGCAATTAAACAGGTGTACCCAATAAAGTGGCCAGTGAGTATATATGGCTTTGCCATTGATTTTTGGTAATTAATAGGCTGCTAATTGCAGCTGTGCACCACATTTCTATTATTCCCAGCAGTGAAAGGGTTAATTAGGTAGCTTGTAAGGTTAATTTTAGCTTTAGTGTAGAGATTACCCTCCCAACTGACACTTCCCACCCCCTGATCCCTCCCAAAAAGCTATTTTTCCTCCCTTTACCCCCCCCCCCATACACACACTGGTCACTCCCATCTTAGGTACTGGCAGACAGTCTGCCAATATGAAAATTTAAGGCTTTTTTATTATTAAATATTTTTAATTTATTTTTATATTTTCTGCAGTGTAGGATCCCCCTTACCCTCCAACCTCCATGATCCCCCCAACAGCTCTCTAGCCTCCCCCTCTAACTAGTGCCCCCCATCTTAGATACTGGCAGTTGTCTGCCAGTACCTATAAAACACACTTTTTTGTGTTTTTCCCCCTCTGTTTTCTGTAGTGTAGCGGTCTCCCCCCCTCCCTCGATCATTACTTAGGGACCCCCCACCCCACCTTTTGTAGTGTAGCTCCCGAGTCCCCATCCCTCCCTTTATTTATTATTTTTTGTGTCATCCCACTTCTGCCACCTAACTCCCCCCTCCGCTGCTGGACCTCCTGCCAGCACAGCAAAGGATCGTTACAGATGGTGACACACACAGTATCACCATCTGTATTGATCTGGCATCTGCCCTCATATGGAACCGGAGCACCTATCATGCAGAAGTTCCATATGCGGGCAGATACCTGGAGCTCAGGAACTCCAGCTCTCGGCTGTAACGTAACAGTCGAGACTGCTGGCACTTCTTGAAGCTCTGTTTATATATACGTCCGATTGGGTGATGGAGTTCATTTATGCTCTTAAATAAAAATACACAGTATTTGTTCTTCATATTATCATGTCTATTTGAAGTTTATTTGTCTTATTTTGTCAAATTATATATACTTGACTGTAAGGTGCATTTAGCTCTGGAGGCTTAAGAAGAGCTATGAAGCTTTATAAATTAGATCACTTACATATAGGGTTGACAGCCCTGCTCCACAAAAATACTGGACAACCTGTAGGTTACTATGACTAGGCACTGGGGGCTGGTGGGGTCATGCAATGGCTTCCCTCTGAGAACTCTACCTTAGGCCCAGCTGTTGAACCCACCATGCACACACACAGGTGATTTAACACCCACATGACTGCCAGTAACACTTGTATTACCCTTTGTGGCTACTAAGGGCTAGATTTATCAAAGCTGAGGCGTACAGGGGCACGTATACGCGCCCCTGTACGCCTCAGCTCGCCTGTGGCGGGGCGAAATTACCCGCAGGTAATCAACATTACACAATTTCTTTCATGTAATTAGCAAGAGTCCATGAGCTAGTGACGTATGGGATATACATTCCTACCAGGAGGGGCAAAGTTTCCCAAACCTCAAAATGCCTATAAATACACCCCTCACCACACCCACAAATCAGTTTTACAAACTTTGCCTCCTATGGAGGTGGTGAAGTAAGTTTGTGCTAGATTCTACGTTGATATGCGCTCCGCAGCAGGTTGGAGCCCGGTTTTCCTCTCAGCGTGCAGTGAATGTCAGAGGGATGTGAGGAGAGTATTGCCTGTTTGAATTCAATGATCTCCTTCTACGGGGTCTATTTCATAGGTTCTCTGTTATCGGTCGTAGAGATTCATCTCTTACCTCCCTTTTCAGATCGACGATATACTCTTATATATACCATTACCTCTACTGATTCTCGTTTCAGTACTGGTTTGGCTTTCTACTACATGTAGATGAGTGTCCTGGGGTAAGTAAGTCTTATTTTCTGTGACACTCTAAGCTATGGTTGGGCACTTTTATATAAAGTTCTAAATATATGTATTCAAACATTTATTTGCCTTGACTCAGGATGTTCAAACGTTCCTTATTTCAGACAGTCAGTTTCATTATTTGGGATAATGCATATGAATAAATCATTTTTTTTCTTACCTTAAAATTTGACTTTTTTCCCTGTGGGCTGTTAGGCTCGCGGGGGCTGAAAATGCTTCATTTTATTGCGTCATTCTTGGCGCGGACTTTTTTGGCGCAATTTTTTTTTCTGTTTCCGGCGTCATACGTGTCGCTGGAAGTTGCGTCATTTTTTTGACTTTTTTTGCGCCAAAAGTGTCGGTGTTCCGGATGTGGCGGAAAAAATATGGGCGTCACTTTTGTCTCCACATTATTTAAGTCTCATTAATTATTGCTTCTGGTTGCTAGAAGCTTGCTCACTAGCATTTTTTTCCCATTCCTGAAACTGTCATTTAAGGAATTTGATCAATTTTGCTTTATATGTTGTTCTTTCTATTACATATTGCAAGATGTCTACGTTTGGCCCTGAGTCAGAAGCCACTTCTGGAAAAATGCGTAACTGAGTTTCAGTTCTACCAAAGCTAAGTTCATTTATTTTAAATGTTATAAATGTTTATCTTTAGCTATGGTTTGTAATACGTTTTTATGATATACTTTTACATGCAGATTCCATTAGTATTTATGCTTTTTACATTTCCTAAGTACAAGAAATGTTTAGAAGATTTATAAGAAATATTTTTTCTGATTAAGGCTTTGTCTGACTTTGTGCCTTCTAATACAATTTTTAGGTCTTTTTCCACTTCTTTTTTAATTATGGAAGTTTCAAATGACCAACAACATACTGATTTATCCTTCTCTGATGATGTTTTTTTCTCTTTCAGAAATTATTGACACTAACAAATCTACTTTTTTATAAATTGTTTATTAAAGTACATTTGTTCTTTGTTGAAGAGGTGTTGATTATTTTGGATATTAAGGTAACTAGTTCTTTAAGACTAGCTGACACTATTTCTGCATTTTTTATTCTTCTGTGATTGCAAAGGTTTGCTTTCCAATTCCCCATACTAGGGAATGGAATAGGCTGAGAATTCTCTTTTTCCTTCTTTAAAGGTTTTAAACTATATTCTTTGCCAGCAGTTAAATTCAATTTGGAGGGTTCTCCAATTTATTGGGGCTATCTCTACTCCTACTAATTATGCTATTGTTTCTATAAGCAAAATAGTATTTATTTTCCTTTATATAGTTGTATCTTATTTATGGAAAATTATTTAGTTTCAGGTACTTTTCTTGGTCCTGTGATATTGCAATTGCTTCATTTTTTCTGTTTACTTTAAGATCAAGTATCAGATTATGATTTATTTTAGCATTGTTAAAGGGACAACATTTACTAGACTAGGTGCTGTTGCATTTGTCTTGTTGTTTTGCATTTTGCAAGTCCTCTGTTTTGACTGGTCCTTTAAACTGGACTATCATGCTAATGATTTCATTTGTGTCTTCTTTTTATTGAATATATTCGCAAATGAGGGTTAATCTATGTCTTTAGCTATTTTAGCTAGAAGAATTTTGTGATTTTTTAAAAAAAAAAAAAAAGAAAATCCATATTTCTTTTGTTCTGAGATAATCAGTTATTTTTATATTTGGATTCAATTCTTAACTGTTACTCTGGGCTTCAAGATTGAGTTCTAAGACTAAACTTTCAGCTTATACTAGTTTGGTTGTTCTTATTAAGGAACGAATTCCTGAGTTCTTTCCCAAGTAACATGTTTATAATTGGGGTTCGAATCAGCTCCCTAATATTGCGATGTACGTGCCGTATTCCAGCTTGGCTGGTAAGGGGCAGGTTAAGACTTCTTTGAAATTTATTTTGGTTCTATTTTGTCCAAATTTCTTTGATTTTATTCCAGTAAGGCTAACACTTTCTTTAAGTGTGTTCCTGTCCTATATATTCTGGGTACTGTTGAAGCATGGCTGGGCACCCATGGGGTTCAAGCGCTGCTCAGACCTGGAATCTTCTGGGGTATTTCTTCCAGTTCCTTTTTTAGGAACTGGGTTTTGGAGTTTTATTCCAACTATTCTGCCTTTTTATGGTCGCTGATAGCATTATTTGTTTTCACTAGATACAATAAATGCATATTTTTCATTTTTCTGTTTTCATTCAGATTATTTCCTGAGGATGCAGAATCTCATATGACTCACTTTGCTCTTCAGGACATATTTAGAGGATCTTTTTTCAAAAGTTCTTGATTCCTCACGTAAGGGTCACCTTTTTTAGGTTTCCAGATGGTTTATGTCACTGTCTTTGTCTCTATCAGGACAAGGGACAATTTGTATTGGGTTCCGTCTGTCGGTACCTTTAGTCTCTACTATTTCCTTCAGTTGCTATTTATGCATAGAAGTTTTTTACAGCATTGGATTCAATTCCCTTTGCTCATTTTCAATGGAAAGATCCTTTCCGGCTTTTTATGAGTGTTGTTTTCTTCAAAAACATGGTTGGAGGAGCAATTAACCAATCAGTTTGTTGATTCCTCAGACAAGAGTAACCTTTTTTAGGTTTCCAGATAGATTCAGTCGGACAAGAGACGTCTGAATTTGGTTTCACCTTATCGAAACCTTCAGTCTCAATTATTCCTTCGGTAGCTTTATGCATGGAAATTCTAGGTTATTTATTACTGCTGCATTGGACGTGTTCCCCTTTGCTCATTTTCATATGCAACCTCTTCAGCTCTGTATGCTGAACCAGTGGTGCAAGGATTATACTAAGATATCTCATTTAATATCTTTAAAACCGATTGTTCGACACCCTCTGATGTGGTACAGACCACCATCGTTTAGTTCAGGGGGCTTCTTTTGTTCTTCCAACCTGGACTGTGATCTCAACAGATGCAAGTCTGACATGTTGGGGAGCTGTATGGGGGTTTCTGACAGCACAAGGGGTTTGGGAATCTCAGGAGGTGAGATTTCCAATCAACATTTTGGAACTCCGTGCAATTTTCAGAGCTCTTCAGTCGTGGCCTCTTCTAAAGAGGGAGTCATGCATTTGTTTTCAGACGGACAATATCACAAATGTGGCATATGTCTATCATCATGAGGGACTCACAGTCCTCTGGCTATAAGGAAGTATCTCGAATACTTGTATGGGCGAAATCCAGCTCCTGTCTAATTTCTGTGGTTCATATCCCAGGTATAGACAATTGGGAAGTGGATTATCTCAGTCGCCAAATGCTACATCCGGGCGAATGGTCTTCACCCAGAGGTTTTTCTTCAGATTGTTCAAATATGGGGACTTCCAGAAATAGATCTGATGGCTTCTCAGCTAAAAAAAAAGCTTCCCAGGTATCTGTCCAGATCCAGGGATCCTCAGGCGGAGGCAGTGGATGCATTGTCACTTCCTTGGAAGTTTCATCCTGTCTATATCTTTCCGCCTCTAGTTCTTCTTTCAAGAGTGATTTCCAATCTTCTAAAGGAGCGTTTGTTTATTCTGCTGGTGGCTCCAGCATGGCCTCACAGGTTTTGGTATGTGGATCTTGTCCGGATGGCTCTATGCCATCCGTGGACTCTTCCGTTAAGTCCAGACCTTCTATCACAAGGTCCTTTTTTTCCATCAGGATCTCAAATCCTTAAATTGAAGGTATGGAGATTGAACGCTTGATTCTCAGTCATAGAGGTTTCTCTGACTCCGTAATTAATACTATGTTGCAGGCTCGTAACTCTGTATCTAGGATGATATATTATCGAGTCTGGAAGACTTGAATTTTTTGGTGTTTTTCTCATCATTTTTCTTGGCATTCTTTTAGAATTCCTAGAATTTGACAGTTTCTTCAGGATGTTTTGGATAAGTTTTGTTTGCAAGTTCCTTACAAGGACAAATCTTTGCTCTTTCTGTTCTTTTTTACAGAAAGATTGCTAGTTTTCCTGATTTTTATTGTTTTGTACAAACTTTGGTTTGTATAAAACTTGTCATTAAGTCAATCTCTCCTCCTTGGAGTTTGAATTTGGTTCTGGGGGCTCTTCAAGCTCCTCCGTTTGAACCTATGCATTCTCTGATCTTAAAATTACTTTCTTTCAAAGTTTTGTTTCTTTTGGCCATCTCTTCTGCTAGAAGAAGTTTCTGAATTTTTCTGCTCTTTCTTGTGAGTCTCCTTTTCTGATTTTTCATCAGGATAAGGCGGTGTTGCGAACTTCTTTTAAATTTTTTCCTAAGGTTGTGAATTCTAACAACATTAGTAGAGAAATTGTAGTTCCTTCATTATGTCCTTATCATAAGAATTCTAAGGAGAGTTCACTGCATTCTTTGGATGTAGTTAGAGTTTTGAAACATTATGTTGAAGCTACTAAGAATTTCCGAAAGACTTCTAGTTTTTTTGTTATCTTTTCCAGTTCTAGGAAAGGTCAGAAGGCTTCTGCCATTTCTTTGGCATCTTGGTGGAAATCTTTGTTTCATCATTCTTATGTCGAGTCAGGTAAAACTCTGCCTCAAAGGTTTACAGCTCATTCTGCTAGGTCAGTTTCTACTTCCTGGGCGTTTAGGAATGAAGCTTCGGTTGATCAGATTTGCAAAGCAGCAACTTGATTTTCTTTGCATATTTTTACTAAATTCTACCTTTTTGATGTGTTTTCTTCTTCTGAAGCAGTTTTTGGTAGAAATATACTTCAGGCAGCGGTTTCAGTTTGATTCTTCTGCTTATAATATCAGTTTTTTTCATTCTAAGATTTAAACTTTGTTTTGGGTGTGGATTATTTTCAGCGGAATTGGCTGTCTTTATTTTATCCCTCCCTCTCTAGTGACTCTTGCGTGGAAGATCCACATCTTGGGTATTTATTATCCCATACGTCACTAGCTCATGGACTCTTGCTAATTACATGAAAGAAAACATAATTTATGTAAGAACTTACCTGATAAATTCATTTCTTTCATATTAGCAAGAGTCCATGAGGCCCACCCTTTTTGTGGTGGTTATGATTTTTTTGTATAAAGCACAATTATTCCAATTCCTTATTTTTTATGCTTTCGCACTTTTTTCTTATCACCCCACTTCTTGGCTATTCGTTAAACTGATTTGTGGGTGTGGTGAGGGGTGTATTTATAGGCATTTTGAGGTTTGGGAAACTTTGCCCCTCCTGGTAGGAATGTATATCCCATACGTCACTAGCTCATGGACTCTTGCTAATATGAAAGAAATGAATTTATCAGGTAAGTTCTTACATAAATTATGTTTTTGCGCTCGTGTGCAATCCCGCCCCCTGCCCGCTCACAGCCAATCACGTGCGGGCAGGAGCTGTCAATCTCCTCGGTCTGACTCGACCGCGGAGATTGAATTTCGCCACCTTAGAGGTGGCGAAAAAAGTTTAAGGAAGCGGCGGTCTGGTGACCGCTACTTGATAAATTACGGCGAGCAAGTTCTTGTGAGAACTTGCAGCCGTAGGGCTTTGGTAAATCGAACCCATAGAACACACAGATTAGTGCCTGCAGAGTGTCACTTTTTTGAGGGCCATAATGCACAGAGTCGTAGAAGACTTTTTACATTTAGCTGACACTCAGGAGACTTGAAAAACTAGACATGTTACTGGACAACTTGATAAAATACTGGACTGTCCATTGAATACTGGACACACTCTATTTATGTATCACAATCAAGCAAAAAAGGACATAACCAATGCAGAAGTGCCCAGTTACTTAATTTAGTAAATTTTATAAAATATAAAGAAGCTCTCCTGCAGGATAATCTCCTGCTTATATTTCTATGTAGCCTAAGCACTAAATCATACAAAACAAAAACAAAAAAGTTTTAATATGAGTAACTGCAGTATTATATTTGTACAATAATACATATGGAGGATTAAAAATTAACTACTAGATTTAATGTTGTCTAATCGGAGAACAGAAGAAGCTGGTGGTGCCAAGTGCATTATAGGTTAAACCTGAAAAACATAGGAAGTAAAATGTCCTGGGGGGTCTCGGGGCAGCACCTTGATTGGTTGCAATATTATCAGCTGCCTGAGGACTGCTGTTTGTCAGAAAGTTAGGTCCCCATCTATTCTCTATTCTGTTGTATTTACATTTAGAGGACTATGCAGAATCAACAGATATAAATTTACTTTAAGGGACACTGAACCCAATTTTTTTCTTTTGGGATTCAGATAGAGCATGCAATTTTAAGCAACTTTCTAATTTACTCCTATTATCAAATTTTCTTCATTCTCTTGGTTTGTTTATTTGAAAAGCAAGAATGTAAGTTTAGATGCCAGACCATTTTTTGTGAACAACCTGGGTTGTCCTTGCTGATTGGACAGCACCAATAAACAAGTGCTGTCCATGGTCTGAACCAACAATTTGCTGGTTTCTTAGCTTAGATGCCTTCTTTTTCAAATAAAGATAGCAAGAGAACGAAGAAAAATTGATAATAAGTAAATTAGAAAGTTGCTAAAAATTGCATGCTCTATCTGAATCATGAAAAAAGAAAAACATTGAGTTCAGTGTCCCTTTAAGGATCTGCACCTGCTAAATGATCTGTAGCATTGAGGCCTACAACAACCTTCATAAGGAGAGGATTCTGCAAATATGTTTTAATGTTCCTTATTTTCAGCTTCGGCCTTAAGATTCAGTGTTTGCCTAAATTTACTGTTTTTCTATTTGGTTGATATGATCTTTTTCTTTCTTTATAATATTATATTTCTTTTCTGAGCAATGCGCGTGCATAACGTTTTTTTTTTTTTTTTTTCTTTAAAACCACTATGATTTTTTCATTTCCTGCTTCAGGGCCAGCACTGTAAAGGTTAAGGTGTGGCAGTTGTTTCTTAACATTTTTAACATTCTGATCTTTCTTTCCCCTGCTTTTGATACATTAGTCTTATGTGTAGGGTTTTTGCACTGCAGTGCTTAATTTCTGATATTTATTATGCATATTTAATAGGCAGTATTAATTCATATGACTTTGGCTTGATTTATTAGCTTGGCTAAATTAACAGCAGAGAGGCAATTTAAAGTTTATTTTTCTTGTATTGTTGCTATTGATTCAGAGGAATACATATGTCATTCGTCCTTTTCCTATATAATATGTGAGTAATGGCTCATACTTCTTTCACTGTTTTGAGTTCAAAGTATTTTTATCTTTAGAGGCAGCTTTTATGACTTAGGGCCTAATGATTAAAAACTCACCAGCATGGAGAGAGATCATGCAAAATCTATAGGGGGCTTTTCTGAGCATTACATTGTGCAATACACTGTCTCTCCTTCACATCCATAACACTATATAGCAAGATAACAGTTCTCAATATACATTTTACCTTTCTAAAATGTTTTGAGTGACCTCACAGTACTGACAAGTCACCAGAACAGAGTGCTTTGGATCCTCAGGCCCTTAGAGTTGTGAGAGTTCTTTTTTTAGTCTCACCCTATCCTTCAAATTGGTAGCTGTAGTCCTACACTACTACCTGAAGTCTGTGTCATCACAGTCACAGTATCAGGAGAATTAGCATGATTTATATTTATTAAGAAATCATTTTCTTCACTCATTCATAGTGCTTCCATATAATGAGCAATCTGGACACTGTGGGCCTGAGACAAATCACACAAAATCTTCTTAAAGTTATATTGAAATGTATGTGTCACCACCCCCAATCTCTCTGTCGACAACTCCATCATTACCCTTTCCCCGCATGCCCGATGTCTTGAGGTCACACTTGACTCAGATTTTTCTTTCACTCCTCACATTCAGTCCTTGGCTAAATCCTGCCGCTTTCACCTTAAAAACAGCTCTAAAAGTAGACATTTCCTTACACAAGACACAACTAAGATTGTAATCCACTCTCTCATCCTTTCCCGCCTTGATTACTGCAACTCTGTCCTCTCTGCTCTCCCCAGCTGCCGCCTAGCTCCTTTACAATCCATAATGAATGCCTCTGCCAGGCTCATCTTCCTTACACGTCACTCTTTATCTGCTGCACCTCTCTGCCAATCCCTTCACTGGCTTCCTTTTACCTCCAGTATTAAACACAAAATTCTCACTCTGACATACAAAGCCCTCAACTGCACTGCCCCCCCTATATCTCAGATTCTACTGTTCAGGGATGCATACAACCTACACTAACCTTTCTTTATACAGTTTCCTCTCTTCCATTGCTATCCCCTTGAAATAACATGTAAGCCTAAGAGCCATGCTGTTTGTAGATCACCTTCTTTAGAGCTGACTAAAACAGTACGACTCTTGGCAGGGCCCTCTACCCGTCTGATCCCTATAAATGTTTCCTTGTATTCCGCCTATGTTTATAGCGCTGCAGAATCTGTTGGCGCTCTACAAATAACCGATAATAATAATAATAATAATGTGTCTCTCCTATACATCCAGAACCCTATAGTGGGATAGCAGCTCTCAAGCTAAAAGCTGCTTTTTTAAAACTCATTGCGAGACCTCACAGTACTGACGAGACCACTTAGATAATCTCACCAGAGCAAAGAGCTTTAGATCATTAGGGTTTGTATAATCTCCTAGTTTATATGCAAGGGCCAATCTTCCTATAGTTGTGAACTTTTATTTTCCAAAAGCTTACAAGCCAATCTAGACAAGTTGAACTGAAACCCGGGAGGAAGGGGGATATATAAAGATTTTTTTAAATTTCTACCTACTCCAAGAAGACATGGGGTTGTATTTGCTACCTGAAAAATGTCACAACTTCTAATATGTATATACTGTTTAATTGGTAAATGTATATTTGTTTTAATAAAGAGTTTTGTGTACATTGGCCTGTATGTTGCTCATAAGTGTGAGACACCCCTAGGTTTGGTTATGCGGTCTTCTGCTTTGATGTCTGGGGATTTGTTTTTCTTTTAACACCTAGATGCCCTTCTTCAGTTTAGTCAATGTTAGGATGAAACCAGTGTAACAAACAAAACAACAAGGACATTTCTACAATGTCTCCATTTTTGTTTGTTTGTAGGAGATGAGCTTCCGTGTGACATGAGAATTCCATCAGATAAACAGGATAAACTTCATGGCTGCCTTGAACATCTCTTTAACCAGGTAAACAAAATATTCCCTTCACCTTTTTTTGCCTTTAATAACTATACATTTCACCATTGTTAGGCAATCACTCAGGTAGTAGAGCATATTAAAATTGTTACATCTGCGCCATTTTTGTTATATTTCCTGAACCATAAGATGTCTCAAATGGCTACCTGGTTGCATAGTGAGGTAGTTTTTAATTCTTGGGATCTCAGTACTGTTCCAAACATAAACTGTAAGCATTGCTTCAATTTTAAAAAGTTTTGATGCTCCACAACCATGTGCAGAGCTTAAGTTAATGTTCGCTCTATAAGATGGGGTTAAATTATGATGGTGTTTCTAAACCAAAATTTTCTTTGTGTCCAGTTACCACTATGCTAGAAGGAAATTGTGTAGCGTTATTGTCTTAACCTACAACCAGGATCCCTAAGGATTCTAAAAGGCTAATCCTTTGTGTATGTTGTTGTAGTTTTTTTAAATTATCTGTAATCTTTAAGATATTTGTTTATAAAGCCTTCCACAAACATGAAGTGTGAAGTCAGCTGCCTTAAAACTCATACTGGAACTCCTGTAGCATAAAATTAACAAAAGTTTGGAAGCTCACACAACATGTTCTTAGACACTGTTTGTCTATGCAACTGAAAGTTGCTGGGCATCTAATATTGGAACTTGGAATTTAAATATTTAACCCAGAGCTTTCCAAACTTTTTATGTTGGTGACACACTTTTTAGACCTACACCATTTCGCAACACAGTAATTCAGTTGTTCTAGCAAACATGAGGTTAAACTAACTTGTTTTAAGAGATTCGGACACAAACATAAATTATATAATAACGAAATGTATTTACAAGTAACAGTATGTAAGTATGTGCAAGAATTAAAAAAAAGTTTAATATCACCAATAGCTACTTACTATTTAAATGGGATGTATGAGGTTAATGGGATGAACACAGTTTCTGAATATTTGGTGGAATATTAGACACTCACATTTTTAAACTTCCACTTCCTATCCATATATTAAGAGCAGGAGCAGCAATGCACTACTGGGAGCTAGCTGCAAAAAATCCCAAAACACTTTGACTTCTGACTTCAGCTCAGCGTTTAAGCTGCCGCCCTCAGAGCTCTATGAGTCCAACTGACTACTGCCTATGCTGCAAACACACTGCTGTCCCACTCACTGACTACACATGCAGTCACGAGCCGATTGAGGAGACTACACGTGCAGTCAGGAGCCAATGTGCCGCCATAGCCGCCAATGGCAATAGTTTCAGTTCCCACTGAGCTGCGCCAATAGGTTAAGATGATCTGTGACCCACTAGGTATCAATCACGTGTCAACTATGTGATATGCGTAGCAGGCAGGTGTAAAGTCGTAAACCAAAAAAAAAATTAAATAAAAAAAAAAATTGTGCTGAAGCAGGAACACATCTACAAACTGCTGCCTACACACTAATGTGTCACGACACACAGTGTGGAAAGCACTGATTTAACCCCTAAGTAATTGGGGCATTTTGTCAAAGACCAAAGTGTTGTATTTCTTTTTTTATACGTCATCCCTGGTTGGTTTAAGAGGCTGTCAGTACAGAATACAGCAAGGCAAGGGAGTCCGTTGTGTTTACACATATGAAGTAAGAGCTGGGACAGTCCATGTCTTCTAAGTTCTGCACTGAGAAGCACACAGATCCTTGGACTATTTGGGGGTGTATGTGAGTCAACACAGTCCTTCAAGTTTAGAAGCATGTTTCATATATGCACTTCCAGATGGGTGTAAACCAGATTAAAATTACTTTTGTAAGAAAATAACTCAAGTGATGTACAGGTGCTACCTTTAATAGCTAACTAATAGTGGGTACAATTGCAAGCTTTCAGGACACTGACGTCCCCTCTTCAGTCATCTGATGTACAAATGAAGCTCAGTCATATTTATATACAGTATACAGGCGAAGGTATGTATATTTTAAAAATGACATATGTGAATCATGGACATTTTGTTGTAGTTGTAAACCCAGAGCTTTGGGAAAGGTTTCACATGGATGTTTGTAATTCCTGGGCATGATTACTTAGATATACATAACAAAGTGGTAAACAGAGCGGAGGATCATGTTGTAACTTATGTGTGAAGTGTCTGCTCCACTGCGTTAAGGATATTATACCAGACATCTGTATGATTAAATAGTTGAGTGACTGTTTTAATATCAAGGAATTAGATTTGCCATGTCCTTATCAAATATGAGTTCATAAAGCCAATGGTCCGGTTCCACCCTGAATTGAAAGAATCAAACAGGCTTATCAATTTGTATTCCCAAATCCTTCTCTCCTTTCATGACCTGAAGTTCCCTATCAGTAAAGATATTTTAAATTCCTAGAAGTTGTGATTTGGTCTGTTTACCTGTATCCGTTAGCTTGTTGGTGATTGTGAAGCAGTGGAGATTCATTCTCTTCCTGAGTTGTCCTGTAGTGTCCCCATTTTTGCATTTGTTACATGTAAAGAGGTAAACCACATTCGATGAGTAGCAAGTAAAACAGCCATGGATGTTCGTTGGGTAGTGGGATTGTCTCTGTTAGGATATGAGGGCAAGTTTTGCATCGCTTTTGGTTGTAGGGAAATGTGACTTTTTTTTTGTAGGGTATCCTAGTTGGCTTTTGATTAATATTTGTTAAGGTTTAGGGGTTGCCTGTATGACAGGAGGGGTGGGTCTGGGAATATTTATTTTTGTCTGTCCTTCTGGAGAGTTGGATGTTAAGTCTCTGGCAATTATTTTTAAAATATCTAATTGTGGGTTATAGGTTATGACAAGAGGTGCCCTGTTATTCTCCAGTTTTGGCCTTTATTGCAAGAGTTTGTTTCTGGGTTCTTTGGTGGCTCTGTGATCTTGGTTTTCTATTATAATTGGATGTTAGTTTTGGTTCCTGAATACATTTTAAGCGATTTTTTTATGTGAATCCCTGTCAGCTTTGTTTAAACAGATACGGTTGGGTCTTATGGTTTGGCTGTAATGATGGTGAGCTTTGTGTGTTTTGGATGGAAGCTGTCATATTTTAGATATGAGGGACAGCCTGTGAGGTTGTGATAAATGGAAGTATGTATGGTACTGTTCTTAATGTAAATGATGGTGTTCAGAAAACTGATGTGTGATGGAGTGGTTTAGTGAGAGTTTGATAGTGTGATGGAATTCATTACAGGGGCATTGTACACTAAATATTTATTTGCATAAATGTTTTGTAGATGATCCATTTCTATAGCCCATCTGTGGGTGTTTTTTGAAGAAAATTTATATTTTTGCTTATTTTAAAATATCGTGCTGATTTTCATACTTTTAACCAAGCCCCAAAGTTTTAGATGTATACTGATGTATCCAGACTTTAGACTGCTTCTGTTTGTATAAAGGGTCTTTTTATATGCATGCGTGTGTGTGTGGGTGGGGGGGAAGGGTTCTGCTCTCAGCCCCTTTCAGGGGGTGTCCTAGCCTGGCCTCATCAACAGTGCTAAATTGGGAGCTTCTAAATACGTTTTTGAAAGGTTTTATAGTGGATTTTTAGATCAGTATCTGTGCACATTATTCTTTATAATAGTGTATATTACATGCAGTAAAATGAAAATTGGTGTATCCTGTCCCTTTGAATCTTTTGTGGAAGTGAATTAACTGTTGCTCACCTGCTGTCCATATTATTAGATTGTCATCAATGTATCGGAAGTATGCCTTGGGTTCTATGTTGCAGATGGAAAACCTCAGGCAGGTTTGTTATATTAGGTTAGTATACTGGGGAGCTATTCTTGTTCCCATAGCTGTCCCATCTTTTGGAGGTAAATATCCTCCCCAAAAGTAAAATAGCTATGCACGAGCATGAATTTGATCAGTTGTGTGACACACACTGCGGGTAGGTCAATTTTGGTGGCGTTCCTAGCGTGCTGCTATGCCATCTTGGTAAGGGATATTGGTATAAAGTGCTTCATCATCCATTGTTGCCAAGATGGTACCTTCTGGTAGTATACCTATGTTAGCCAGCTTATTGAGCAGGTCTTTGGTGTCTTGAATGAAACTGGCTGTGTTTTTTTACCAGATGTTTCAGAATATGTCTACCCAGCTAGAGATGTTCTCCATTAGTGTTTTAATTCCAGATATTGAGCATGTAGAATGTGCCTATTTTGGGGCCATCTGGTATCAGGGTCTGGATGTGTATGAGTTTGTTTTTTGGTGTGTGATCTGGTGTATATTCGTGTAGTTTTTGGTGTAGCGGACTGTGTTAGACAGCTGCCTCCTTTTGTCTCCTTAATGTAGTGTTCATGATAACTGTAGAGCCGCCCTTGTCCGCTAGCTTTATTGTGATGTCCTTATTGTTTTTTTTAGAGATCTAATCAAGTTCCTTTCCTGGATGTTCATATTATATGGCATTTGCTTTTTCTAGCCAGGATTAGGTTTTCTTCTCTGCTTGTGAATGTGCCAGTGGGGAGTGTCCAGTGGGATTTCTTTTTGTGTGTGGTATGTGATGTTGTGTGGAGTTATTATGTTGTATCTCTGTCTTAGGGAAGTTTTTATTAAGGCGAAGTTTAAATCAAAATGTTTTTCTATCTATTTCTTTAATATTGAACATTCATTTTATTATAATTTTGCATCCAATGAAATAAGTTAACTCAACTTCATTTTTCTCCAAGTTGCTGTGATAAGTGTTTTGTGCACTTACAAGGACAATTAGCATTCCCTTTCTCCAACATAGGTGTGTCCGGTCCACGGCGTCATCCTTACTTGTGGGATATTCTCTTCCCCAACAGGAAATGGCAAAGAGCCCAGCAAAGCTGGTCACATGATCCCTCCTAGGCTCCGCCTACCCCAGTCATTCTCTTTGCCGTTGCACAGGCAACATCTCCACGGAGATGGCTAAGAGTTTTTTGGAGAAAGGATTATCTGCAAGTTCTCTGAAGGGACAGATCTCTGCTTTATCTGTTTTACTTCACAAAAGGCTGGCAGCTGTGCCAGACGTTCAAGCGTTTGTTCAGGCTCTGGTTAGAATCAAGCCTGTTTACAGACCTTTGACTCCTCCCTGGAGTCTAAATCTAGTTCTTTCAGTTCTTCAAGGGGTTCCGTTTGAACCCTTACATTCCGTAGATATTAAGTTATTATCTTGGAAGGTTTTGTTTTTGGTTGCAATTTCTTCTGCTAGAAGAGTTTCAGAGTTATCTGCTCTGCAGTGTTCTCCGCCCTATCTGGTGTTCCATGCAGATAAGGTGATTTTGCGTACTAAGCCTGGTTTTCTTCCGAAAGTTGTTTCCAACAAAAATATTAACCAGGAGATAGTTGTACCTTCTTTGTGTCCGAATCCAGCTTCAAAGAAGGAACGTTTGTTACACAATTTGGACGTAGTCCGTGCTCTAAAATTCTATTTAGAGGCTACTAAAGATTTCAGACAAACATCTTCTTTGTTTGTTGTTTATTCTGGTAAAAGGAGAGGTCAAAAAGCAACTTCTACCTCTCTTTCTTTTTGGCTTAAAAGCATTATCCGATTGGCTTATGAGACTGCCGGACGGCAGCCTCCTGAAAGAATCACAGCTCACTCCACTAGGGCTGTGGCTTCCACATGGGCCTTCA
Source organism: Bombina bombina (assembly GCF_027579735.1). Taxonomy (NCBI): domain Eukaryota; kingdom Metazoa; phylum Chordata; class Amphibia; order Anura; family Bombinatoridae; genus Bombina; species Bombina bombina. Next base: position 1,060,519,947 of record NC_069499.1, read on the forward strand.
AGAACGAGGCTTCTGTTGACCAGATATGTAAGGCAGCGACTTGGTCTTCACTGCACACTTTTGCCAAATTTTACAAATTTGATACTTTTGCTTCTTCAGAGGCTATTTTTGGGAGAAAGGTTTTGCAAGCCGTGGTGCCTTCCATTTAGGTGACCTGATTTGCTCCCTCCCTTCATCCGTGTCCTAAAGCTTTGGTATTGGTTCCCACAAGTAAGGATGACGCCGTGGACCGGACACACCTATGTTGGAGAAAACAGAATTTATGCTTACCTGATAAATTACTTTCTCCAACGGTGTGTCCGGTCCACGGCCCGCCCTGGTTTTTTTAATCAGGTCTGATGAATTATTTTCTCTAACTACAGTCACCACGGTATCATATGGTTTCTCCTATGCGTATTTCCTCCTGTACAACGGTCGAATGACTGGGGTAGGCGGAGCCTAGGAGGGATCATGTGACCAGCTTTGCTGGGCTCTTTGCCATTTCCTGTTGGGGAAGAGAATATCCCACAAGTAAGGATGAAGCCGTGGACCGGACACACCGTTGGAGAAAGTAATTTATCAGGTAAGCATAAATTCTGTTTTTCTTTCATGTAATTAGCAAGAGTCCATGAGCTAGTGACGTATGGGATATACATTCCTACCAGGAGGGGCAAAGTTTCCCAAACCTCAAAATGCCTATAAATACACCCCTCACCACACCCACAAATCAGTTTTACAAACTTTGCCTCCTGTGGAGGTGGTGAAGTAAGTTTGTGCTAGATTCTACGTTGATATGCGCTCCGCAGCAGGTTGGAGCCCGGTTTTCCTCTCAGCGTGCAGTGAATGTCAGAGGGATGTGTAGAGAGTATTGCCTATTTGAATTCAATGATCTCCTTCTACGGGGTCTATTTCATAGGTTCTCTGTTATCGGTCGTAGAGATTCATCTCTTACCTCCCTTTTCAGATCGACAATATACTCTTATATATACCATTACCTCTACTGATTCTCGTTTCAGTACTGGTTTGGCTTTCTACTACATGTAGATGAGTGTCCTGGGGTAAGTAAGTCTTATTTTCTGTGACACTCTAAGCTATGGTTGGGCACTTTTATATAAAGTTCTAAATATATGTGTTTAAACATTTATTTGCCTTGATTCAGGATGTTCAACGTTCCTTATTTTCAGACAGTCAGTTTCATATTTGGGATGATGCATATGAATAATCAATTTTTTCTTACCTTAAAATTTGACTTTTTTTCCTGTGGGCTGTTAGGCTCGCGGGGGCTGAAAATGCTTCATTTTATTGCGTCATTCTTGGCGCGGACTTTCTTGGCGCAAAAATTTTCTTGTCATTTCCGGCGTCATATGTGTCGCCGGAAGTTGCATCATTTTTTGGACGTTTTTGCGCCAAAAAATGTCGGCGTTACTGGATGTGGCGCCATTTTTGGCGCCAAATAATGTGGGCGGCTTTTTTGGCGCTAAAAAATTTGAGCGTCATTGTTGTCTCCACAATATTTAAGTCTCATTATTTATTGCTTCTGGTTGCTAGAAGCTTGTTCATTGGCATTTTTTTCCCATTCCTGAAACTGTCATTTAAGGAATTTGATCAATTTTGCTTTATATGTTGTTTTTTCTATTGCATATTGCAAGATGTCTCAGATGGACTCTGAATCAGAAGCCACTTCTGGAAAAACGCTTAACTGAGTTTCAGTTCTACCAAAGCTAAGTTCATTTATTTTAAATGTTATAAATGTTTATCTTTAGCTATGGTTTGTAATAAGTTATT